>NC_079405.1:5463042-5763042 GCF_029220125.1 Pseudoliparis swirei | reverse complement strand
GGTTCCACAAAAGAACCTTTCAAACCAGGGTTCTTTGAAGAATCATTTCCATAAAGAGTTCTTCAAAGGACCTTCAGAAATGGTTCTTTAAGGCACCATTTCTGGTGCCTCAAAGAACCTTTCAAACCAGGGTTCTTTAGAACCATTTCCTTGAAAAGTTCTTCAAATAACCTTTAAAGTTGTCTCAAATGACCTCCAAAACATGGTTCTTTAAGGAACCATTGTTGGTTACACAGAATCTTTCAAAACAGGGTTTTTAAAGAACCATTTCCTTAAAGAGTTCTTTAAAGAGTTCTTCAAAGAACCTATAATGGTGCCTTGAATGAAAAAAAAGGTTCTTCAGTCGATGATGGTTCTTTGTAGAACCACAAAGCCTTTTAAAGAACCATTTAAGAACCGATATTTCTCTGTGTTCTGCGACAATGGGAGCCGTGCGGTGTTTTAATGCCCTTGGTTACTCATCAGAAATGCTTTTCCATACCAACGCTGTCCCTCGCCGTCAGGTTCTCGGGCGCACGAGCCCGTTCCCGCTCATCCTGCTGCCCCAGTTCGGAGGCTACTGGATCGAAGGGATCAACCACGAGCTCAGAGAGCCACCGGAGGAGGATCGACCGCCATGCCCCGCCTCCCACGTCAAACTGGAGACGAACAGCACCGCCAAGATCTACAGGAAGCAGTTCATGGGCAAGGTGAGAGGGGGGGGGAGTATGATTTTATGCATTTGAAAAAGGAATCCATCTTGATTTATTCAGTCTCGTACAGCTTCTAAATTTCAACTTTCACGGTCTTATTTGCCCTTTGTGCCCAGACCAATCTACTGCAGGGCTCTCCGAGTCAACAGTTTAGATATAACACTATAATAAGAAAGATACAAAGGTGGTAATATGTGCGAGAACAAGAAAGGTGCTCGTATGTACAGTTTTGGATACAGTTTTAAATTACAGATAGTAATAATATGTCCCATAGTGCACATGATCTAAATCTAGTGGTAGATGTAGTGTTGGGTTATTACACATTTATTATACATAATATATACAAGTGGGCTTCTTAAATATACTTGCCGGGTGTAAGTGGTCTGATTCAATTTGAGAACATGAAGCAAGTAAAATGGAAATTGGTATAAAATGCCGGAACTCGGCTCATTTGTGTTTAGCTAAAAAAAACAGGACTTTAACATCTGGTAAAATAGGAGGGGGGGGGGAAAAAGAGGCACAGGAAAGATATTTCATAGTTTATATGTGTGTCGAGTTATTTATCATTCAGTTACCTTCACAACTACGAGTCGGCCTCGTGGGGAGTCGAGCACAAAAGAAAAAACATACACACACACACCACTAAATCCTGCATATATTATGGGAAATGATGCTTTGAAACCAATTGCCTCCTTGTAAGTCCTGCATATATATGCGTCTACCAGATAAGAAAAGGTGGTACCTTGTTTCACACCTGTTCCTCGAGGGCACTTCAACCGCTTTCCTAAATTAAAAGAATAAAAAGAAAGTCCCTCTCTCTGCGCCGTTTCCATTTCTAGTTTATTATCATCAGCGTGTTTGTTGCTGGGCGAGTTTCATCCCGGCGTTGAGGTTTCTTCTGCTTATCTGCCCTCAGGAACACTTTAATTATTACACCGTGGATGCTGCCCTGGGCCACTTGGTCTTTTCCATGAAGTACGATGTCATCGGGGATCAAGAGCATCTGCGCTTGATGCTCCGGTACACTTATTATTATTTTCATATCTGACCTGTTTTCTCTCCCAATTATGTTTTTTTTCCTCCCCCTCCAGCTCGTAGTCAGAGTCCTCTGACAGTCCCCCTGCTATTGTTATTTTCCTTTACTCCATTTTCTCTTTTCTCTCTCTCTTTTCTCTCTCTGGACATTTTCTCACAGCAAATCTGGCTGCATATGTCCACGTAATGCAGGGATATTTTTGGCAATTACTTATTACATGAATTGTGTTAAATCAGGGAAAAAATGACAGAAGGAAGATGAGCATTCTCAATTATCATTGAATTTTTATTCAAACTATAATTCATAATTTCTTGATATAAATGTTTATATAACTACATTAATTCAGGTATTTGGAAATAATAATATGGTAACACTTTTTTTTAAAGATACTTTTAATATGTTATCTGTTTATAGCACAATAAAATTACAGTTATAACAGCTTGAAAATATTCACAATGCTTTATAAAAATAATAAATAAAACGGTAATGCATTTGAAATGTATTGCTCAATGCATTTTCTAACAACCTTTTTTGCTATGCATAATAATGTGATTATAAGTTACTCTAAATAATAATGGTTGGCTGTTGGTAAAGTAAAAAGTAGTTTCATATTTTCTATGATGTTCTTGATTTAATTATATGTTTTTAATAGGGCTGTGAAACGATTAAAATTTTGTGGATTAATCATGATTAATCACATATTACCGATATTCTCGGTATATTTTGTGAGAACATAGAGATTTATGACAAAAGACGGATATATACATTTATACATTCTTCTATACAATGGTGCTGCAACTCAGCAGTTATTTAGCAGTTTTCTTCCATATGGAACATTAATACATCTTCATCCTAAACAGAATGTTTAACCCTCATTCAATGTTTAATGTCGGTGTTCTTCCGCTGTTTTTCACTGTGTCAAACATATAAGAAATATCAACTTTTTATTTATTTAAAGGGCTATTTAGGTAGTCAACAAACAAACATAAAGTACCTCACACTTAAACTTGGGAAGCAATATTAATTCTAATAATTTTCTGGAGGTTTTAATTGACCCTGAGGGTAAAATATGTTAGTAAATGTAAAGGTAACAGGAGGTCTAGTCTTCCTCTAGCAGCTGCTGAGGCAAACTGACTGTGTGGGTTTTCTTCATGAACTGGGCCGTGATGAAAGGCACGGGACAAAGAACACCGCAAAGCTGAAACCTCACCGGCCCGGACACGGGACAGATTGACAAGTGACTTTTTTTGCTCGTCGAGATGCGCGCACGGAGCTCTGTGGTAGAGGGCGAGATTGATAAGTGTGAAATGACATGCTGCTGTGGGTTTAATAAAGAACAAAGACGGCTATAGAGAACATGTCAGGGGCGGGCCAATCTCTTTAATGTCATGCGATCTACGACACTCGCGCGATCGACTGGCGTGACTTTTTCGGCGACCAACAGCGGAACAACGGAGCTCATTCTGCAGTTAAACCTGAAATTGAATTAACTGAGTTAACGCGTTATTTTTCACAGCACTAGTTTTTAACTTTACTGAAAGCAAACAATGACCACGTAGGCGTCGTCATGTGACAATGCACTATCACAGTGATTATTATGCATTACAGAAATGGAACCGTGGGAATTATAACACACAATGATCCTAAAGATTGTGTCAATGAGCGACCAGTAATTATGAAACATGACTTCATGCCTTTATATATTATAATGTGCGTCATAGAAAGTGTTTCCAATAAGACATTTGCAGATATTTAAAGGTCATGTTTGTGCGTCACACAACAAAACAAACGAGAGTATGAATAGGACGAGTTAAAATGTCTGTGGCACAGAATAAAAATCTAAACTCCTCCGTTTAAGTAACTTTAAAAACTACTCGACTCCCCTCCCCCCCCCCCCCCACGAGCGTACCGGCTCCCACCGGTCCACTCGCCCAAGTCCTCCACATTCTGCCAAAGATGAGCAGAACTGCTCGCTCAACGTGACCCAGGAATTCATTTTTAGACCCCAGAGAGGCTCCACTCCAGATGTTAGGAGCTGCGTTGCCTCTTTGTTTTTCATGCATTCAGTTTTTAAAACGAGAACCTAAAGTTGTTGTTTTTTTATGCACTTGACAGCTACACAGACAATGTGCTCATTCAAGGCTCACCGTTCATATTTAAATCCTCTGTAACTAATGTTTCTCTATAAACTGTAAAAACACCAATTCCTCAGCAAACAGAAGGATTACAGGTTGTTAGGACTTAAAACTATGAATTGGTTGTTCACTAAGCTCCATTCCCCTTAGTTACTGGTGCTACACCTGTTACGCTTTCTGCTTACATTCATAACTGAAGCAGTTAACCACTACAATTCATAATATATATATATATATATATATATATATTAGGGCTGTCAATCGATTAAAAAAAATTCACTAATTAATCGCACATTTTGAAATTCATTAATCGCGATTAAAAGTTTTTTTTCCTTCTTTTTAAAGACAAAACTTCACACAGAGCTGTGTTTTCAAAGAGGCTCCTACCTATAAAGTGCCAGCGAGGTATTTAATATTGTGGATGATAAATTGTTTCTTCAGTGAAACATCCAGATTAGTAAAAAAAAAAGTATATTGAGACCCCATTGGTCCTGTCATCTTTAACATTGAACAGCAGCAGAACCAGTGGCCTTGGTAACTGACTGACATTCACATATGTCACGTTAACCCTCTGGAGGCTGGGCTCATTTTCTCCATTTTACAAAAAAATAAACCGTACTGCCGCGGTTTGACACTCAGGGGAGTGAAAAAACTTCAACGAACACCGGAAGTAAACAAGGTTGCGTTAATTGCGTTAAAATATTTTAGTGCGTTAACACAGCCAAATTAATCGCATAGATTAACGCGTTAACGCTGACAGCCCTAATATATATATATACACATATATGTATATATGTGTATATATACAGTATTTACATATATTTAAATGGCACCTTGAATTCAGGGAAATGTCAGCTCCATCAGTTGAAAATGCTGTTTTTTATGTGTTCAGCTTTTAAAATGAAAAAATAAAGTTTTTTTTTTTCAATATGCACTTGACGGCTACAGAGACACAACCGGCTTATTCAAGGCAAACAGTCACAGCAGAGTATTGAAAAATAAAAAACTTTGTTTTCTCAGTTTGAAGAGTATAGGCCTATGTGTGTACGAATGATAAGGAAAAGAACAAGATCCGTCTGTCGTTGGTGGCTTTACAATCTGTACACATACGACTTCCCTGACCTTCGACCTCACATCGGATCAGGAGAAACTACAAAGAAATAGAAAAAACACTTTCAAGGGAAAAAAGGGAAGAAACCTTGAGGAGAGCAACAGAGGAGGATCCCTCTCCAGGAAGGACAGAACAATAGATGTCATGTGACCAGAAGGAAACAGTAATATGTCCAGGAGTTACATAAACACACTCAATGAATATGACAGAGTGTATGAAGAGTTCGTAGTCGGCATGGACCACGATCCAGACCTCCGTGATCCATGAGACGGGAGGACCTGCCGGCTTTAAAGCAGAGGGAACTCAGACTGTACCATGTTGAGTCCAAAGAGGTGTTCACTGTTTCAGTGTTACGTATAGTTTTAATATCTATAACCTCGGACATTTAGATGAATGATGAGAGATTGTTTTGCTGTTTCTACATATCATTATCATTTGATTGTCTGAATTAATTGTTCACTGACTTTAACACTTTAAAAGCAAAGAGTAGAAGCTCCTGAAGGGGAGTTGACTGTCGGCAGTCCACATGGGCCGAGAGAAACTTTTTGTTAATTAGAGCCGTCTGCGTAGTTGTATGAAACTTCTTAAAACTGACCTTTTAAATAATAATTAAAAAATGTGTTTTCCTGTAATGTTATGTGATTTTATGCCAGATGTTTTTGTTTTTATTTGGCTCTTTGGGTCAAAAAAAAGTATTTCTTATTTTTATATGAAACTTCTTTAAACTGACCTTTTAAATAATAAAGAAAAAATGTGTTTTCCTGTAATGTTATGTGATTTTATGCCAGATGTTTTTGTTTTTATTTGGCTCTTTGGGTAAAAAAAAAAGTATTTCTTATTTTTAAGAACAATTATAAAGCACAATTGGTCATCATTTGAATGCTAAACATCGAAGAAAGAAACACTGAAGGATCAGTGAGCGTTTTGACTCCTCCGACTCTTTGTCTTTCAGCACAAAGCTAAAAACGTACCATGATGTCATTCCCATCTCCTGCCTTACCGAGTTCCCCAACGTGGTTCAAATGGCCAAGGTAGGCACTTCTTATCTTAAAAATACATAGTATAAAAGTCATTTAACTTTTAAATGAGAAGAGATGAATGTTCTTTTTCCACCGACAGCTTGTTTGTGAAGAGGTAAACGTGGACAGGTTTTATCCGGTCCTCTACCCAAAGGTAGACGCTAATCCTCGTAAAGCCTCTTGCTCTCCATCGACGTCACATCGGCACAAACCCGACTGAACACTTCTCCGCTCTGTCATCCTCAGGCATCCAGGCTCATCGTCTCCTTTGATGAGCATGTGATCAGCAACAACTTCAAGTTCGGGGTTATTTATCAGAAGTTCGGCCAGGTGAGCGACACGCGACGACACCGCTGCTCACTTTTCAATTCAATTCAGTTTATTTTATATTGCCCAATATCACAAATTAAGAATTACAATCTGTACACATACGACATCCCTGTCCCAGGACCTCGCATCGGATCAGGAGAAACTAACAAGAAATAGAAAACCTGATTCAGCCCTAACTATAAGACTATCAAAGAGGAAAGTCTTAAGTCTACTCTTAAATGAGGTGACTGTGTCTGCCTCCCGGACTGAAAGTGGAAGCTGGTTCCATAAAAGAGGAGCTTAACCCTCCTGTTGCCTTAGGGTCAATTTGACCCGATTCAATGTTTAACCCTCCTGTTGCCTTTATATTTACTGACATATTTTACCATTGGGGTCAATTTGACCCCAGCAATTAAAACCTCCAGAAAATTATTAGAATTAATATTGTTTCCAAGTTTAAGTGTGAGGTACTTTATGTTTGTTTGTTGACTACCTAAACAGCCCTTTAAATAAATAAAAAAGTTGATATTTCTTATATGTTTGACACAGTGAAAAACAGCCTGGGGTCAAATTGACCCCAAAGAACACCGACATTAAACATTGAATGGGGTCAAATTGACCCTAAAGGTAACAGGAGGGTTAATAAACTGAAGGTTCTGGTTCCCATCCTACGTTTTGTCTGTCGCTCCTCCTGAAAACAAATATCCTTTTTGTTTTCTTCCACGCAGACGTCGGAGGAGGAGCTGTTCGGGAACATGGAGGAAAGCCCGTCCTTTGTCGAGTTCTTTGAGTTTCTGGGCCACAAGATTGAGCTTCACGACTTTCGAGGGTTCGGACACTTTTCAGTTCACCCCCCCCCGTTTCCCCTAGCCACAGATTTAAGTGCTTTTACTTCTCAGCGGAGCGCCGGTCAGAAGCTATTGATCAGAGTTTGGCTGAATCCCCCGAAAAGGCCATTTAAAAAAACGTCCTGATGTGTGTGTCGTGTTGCTGACATCATGATTGAGTCCAGGCAGAAGAAGCGCCCTCGGCATTTCATCCATGATGGATGAGCGTGGATGGGCCGGCTCCTCCGAGAGCACGCACTTACGTTCCACTTGTCCGCCGCTTTGCTTGTCTCTTCTCCTTCCGTCTTCCTCTCAATCTTCTCTTCACTTCCCATTTTCTCTTCTCTCCAAGTCATTTTTCATCACCCTTAAATCCCCTTTCGCCCCTCCTCTCCTTGTTCGGCTCCAGGTTTCGGGGCGGGCTGGATGTCACTCACGGGCAAACGGGGACCGAATCCATCTACACGAGTTTCCATAATAAGGAGATTATGTTCCACGTGTCCACCAAGCTTCCTTACACGGAGGGAGACTCACAGCAGGTATCCTAACGGTCCAAAGTTCAAGGTTCGAGGCTTTTTATTTTCCATTTGTGCCTTGACCAACAGTCCAGACTGTTTTGCAGAGGTAAAAATACACTATAATAATAATAAAAAATATATAAACACACTGTACATAGGGTGGTAGAATATACAGTATTAAGTACAGTTATTTAAAAAAACAGGTTAACATAGAAAAGGAGAGGGCAGAGGTTAATAAACAGGCTAGTGTTGAGTGCTTTTCCTAGCTTGTGAAAAGAAAGAGGGGAAAGGGGACAGTTATGTGGGGATATTGCACATTCAAATGTTGCAATTTTTTTGTTAACCCTCCTATTACCTTTGGGCTCAATTTGACCCCATTCAATGTTTGACGTCTCTAAAAAAATTATTAACATTTTTTTTTTGCTTCAAATTTCATGACTTTTCCTAATTTATTGGGGACGACTGGGAAAACATAAAATTCACACGACGATATGTTTTCAATGTCCTGAACACAACTTGTACGCATCGGTGTTCTTCAGGGTCAATTTGACCCCAGGCTGTTTTTCAGTGTAAAACATAGAATAAATCATCTTTTTTATGTATTTAAAGGGCTATTTAGGAAGTCAACAAACAAACATAAAGTACCTCACACTTAAACTTGGGAAACAATATTAATTCTAATAATTTTCTGGAGGTTTTAATTGCTGTGGTCAAATTGACCCCGAGGGTAAAAGATGTTAGTACATTTGAAGGTAACAGGAGGGTTAATATTAAATAAAACAAGATATATCACGTGAATCGGTGAGCTTTAGAGATGCTGTTCGGCAGATTTTGTTGCCTATTTTCAGTATTTGTGCTAAGCTAAGCTAGCAGGCTAACTGTGAGCGTGTTATTGATCTTTTTAGCTAACTGGGTGAGCAAGCAAATAAGCTTATTTCACAAAATGATCGTTCTACCCTCTTAACAAAAAAGCATGAATATCTAAAAACAGTAACTGTAATTACTAATTACTTACACTTTATATTTTCCTCTTAAAACATTGCTAATGCGGGACTGTTGCTAGGCAAACAACTTGCAGGTTTTCTGTCCTTCCTGTCCGTCATTGAAAAATATAACCTTTTGTCTTCACATTTCCACTTTGCATTGCTGTGCTCTTCACTTTGCATTGAAGTGTTTCTGGTTCGTGGCTGAAGACTTTCATCTGTGTGATGAAATGTTGCCGTCAGCTACATTAGTGCAAACCAGCTTTCCAATGCCACACGTGGTTTTGGACTTTGTTACCACAGTAACCCCACACAGACGGTCCACAGTGCCCGAGGAACACAGAGACATAAACAACACCCACATACGGGATGATTCATGAGGGGACTCAGGATATGGAGGCAAAGTGCAACCTTAATGGCGTCATTTCAGGAGGGAGAAAGCGCAGAATTAATGTGTCCAGATCCGGATGTACGACATTAACAGATGTCAAGCGTCTCAATCCGGCCCCCACGCCTGCTGAGCTCGTTGTTTTTTTTAAAGTGCTAATAAGCCCAGGGATGATGCCGTGGCAACCTGGCTGCCCTGCCTCCGCAGCCACATGTGTCCGGTGTCTTCTCTGAGCCGTAATGCGGTTCAATAAACAAAAATAACAATTCCATCTTTAGATGTGTCAGAAAAATGTTGTTGCGTTGTGCTATTTTCTTCACGAAGGACTTTCTTCTCATTTACACTACCGTTCAAAAGTTTGGGGTCACTTAGAAATGTCTTTATTTTTCAAAGAAAAGCACAGTTTTTTCAATAAAGATAACATTAATCAAAAATACACACGATACATTGTTAATGTGGTAAATGACTATTCTAGGTGGAAACGTCTGGTTTCTAATGAAATATCTCCAGAGGTGTAGAGAGGCCCATTTCCATCAACTATCACTCCAGTGTTCTAATGGTACATTGTGTTTGCTCATCGCCTTAGAAGACTAATGTCTGATTAGAAAACCCTTGTGCAATTATGTTAGCACAGCTGAAAACAGTTATGCTGGTGATATAAGGTATACAACTGGCCTTCCTTTGAGCTTGAAGTTTGAAGAACAAAATTAATACTTCAAATATTAATCATGATTTCTAACCTTGTCAATGTCTTGACTACATTTTATATTCATTTGATAAATAAAAGTGTGTTTTTTCATGGAAGACACGAAATTGTCTGGGTGACCCCAAACTTTTGAACGGTAGTGTACATCCATCAAATTGGGATCGTCATATTTCTTTTTCTTCTAACTGGGTGTTATTTTCAAACTTGTGTTTAAAAGCACGGCAGATGTCTCGCAATCAGAAGGTGTTATTTTCTGTGATGAAGGAAAACATTTTCGTTCATATTCCATTCATGATCCATTCAGTTTGAACTATTTAAATCATTTCCCACGTAATATTTTATGACATGTCTCTGGCTTCTGTGACGAGATTATTACAACAGATAAAAGTCACCGGGGCCCACCCGTACCAGATGGTTTATGGTTCTCGTGTGTGCAAATGGACGTATGCTGCAGTAAAGCAATCAGGCTGCTAACTGGAGAAGAATCATCTGTAAATATAAGAGTAAATGTTTGCCGTGCACACAGTTTAGCACCCAACAGCCAGCGAACAGGTGTTTAGTGGAACTGTTGAATGTCTGCAGTGTAGTGGGTTAAATAGCCCGATGACTGATGGAGGCTGTAAAGTAGTTCTGAAACCGGGCACTTCGCAAATAATGGAAAACAGGCTTCCGGAATTAAGTTATCAACATTTAATAGCAGGAAGTGTAAAACAAACAGTCAAGGCCTCACGAACGTGATCTTCATCGGCTGCTCCGCCCTCCTTCCGGCGTCGAGAATACCTGTGGAAGAGACCCGATTTCTCTAATCCACGGAGTTTCATACTCAATCTCACTGGCCCCGGTCAAAACGTCACTTCCGGTCCAGTCGCTAAATAAGTATTTTCACAATAAGAGTCCCGTCTTGTTATTGTCCGCATTAAAGTCACTTTCACAATAAAAGTCCCGTCTTGTTATTGTAAGTCACTTCACGGAACCGGCCTCGTCAATCTATAATACAAACATAGTCACTCTCATGCAACATCCATTAATTCTTGCCATTTACATTTGCATAGAGTAAACATTACCCCTATGCTTTATAATACATTAATAACAATATCAATATTCTCCCTAATATTTTCTATTATAATATCTTTCTATATGTATTAATTTAAAACATAAGACCTCTGCAGATGTTATCAAAATAAACTATTACAACCGAACAAGGCCAATCAGCTGGTGCCGCCTCAGCGCCAGTGTTTACTGGGAGCTGGGCCCGTATTGGCCGTCTGCTCTCACTGAGCATTTCTGTTTTCCACTAACTGATTAAAAACCCCGAGATATCTTTTCCAATATAATTTTTTTATTTGATCTCTCGAAGGAAAACATAATATATCACGTCTCAAACAGGATACTTGCAAAGTCCTAAATCACACATACGTTGCCATATTTTTTAATTTTGATGAATTTTTCGCAAGAACGGCAAAAAGAAAAGCCGTATCTGCTCTGATATTTATGGGAACATCTCAGCTGTCGAACTGCGATTTCCTAGCGAGAGGGGACGAGGAAGTAGCCGTCCCTGGCGCTTGGCAACACTGAGTCTTTTTTTAAAAGCATTGCTTGGAACTTGGACACAGTCGCTCTGTCCTCCAAGTGCACAAGTGTCCTTTTGGCAAAACGACACTTGGCTGAAATTTCAGCGGCGACGCTTTTGGGTCGCTGCCGGTCGGCCATCTGCAGAATCATATTTCATTGTCTGGATATTTGACTTTGAAGCGCCTCCACTGGTTCTCCGATTCATTAATTTCCCCATCATCAACAGCCTACATTGGTCTGCTCTTGTCCTAGTAATACACATTTACTCTATTTGTACAACAAACTTCAAACCAGAAATGCATCACAACTTTACATGCCAGGAAGATGTAAAAAAATAACCTTTCGTGGAGGTCATTTGAGATTTCTTAAACGTTTTATTGTGCCAGAGGCAAACAGCAGGAGCGATTTAACCGAAAAAAGCTTCTTTTTGTATTCATCTCAAGAAAAGTAAGTAAAAGGAAATCTGGTGTGAGTGGAGCGGCTCACAAAAAAGAATAGACTTCATTCCTTGGGTCCTAATAGTCAGTTAGTACTCTAGTTTTATCAGTATACACCATCATGTATATTAGCTATAATGTGTATTTCCTTAAGTTTTGTAAGAGGTTATTAAGATCCAGCTTTTGATAATAGAAGTGGCTGTAATAGCTGTGAAATACTTGGCAAGAATTTCAATGATTTAGCTAATTTTGGGATAAAAACGGAATCATTCATCTCGGGGAAGATGCTACACTGTTGGATCAAAATCCTGTCCACCTCAGTCGGATTTGATTTATTCCCAATCAATCTTGTTCAATTGGGTGTCGGGCTTGTCCATTTCAGATGCTCCAACCGGTCATTACCTTCGCATTGAAAATGCGGAAGGTTTTGATTCAGACTTTCAGCTCTCTAAAATTCAAATGCGTGTTGCATTTGCTGGACTTACAGCTGCTAAGAGAATGATTGCAACCCGTTGGAAACCACCTCATGACTTGTCTGTTCGAACATGGATGCTTTCCTTTTTGGATGTCGTATATATGGAGATCTCTACAGCTCGCATAAATGGAGCATCAGAAAAGACTTTGGACACTTGGGGCAACATTGCTGACTCTTTGAAAAATATGCTGTAGATGTGTGCTATCGCCCCTTACTTCTAATTGAACATGTCCTTGGTCCCTATCAATGTTATTTGTCTGTCTGTCTGTCTCTTGTGTTGTGTGTATATTTATGTCCCCCCCCCCTCTTTCCTCTCTGCTTTATGGTTCTGAGAGACTCCTTTGGTCTCAGCATTTTGTTGTAATTTGAAAGGGCACCATGTGTTGGTGTTCCGCCATCCTGTGTGATTATGCTAAATAAAAACATTTGATCGCAAAAAAAGAAAATGCGGAAGGTTATGTTTTGATCGGTGTATTTATTTATTTATTTATTTGTATGAGTGTTATTCGCATCACAAAAAAAGTTTTAAACCGAATCGCATGAAATTTGGTGGGATGATTGGTTATTATCCGGGGACCATTTGATTAGATTTTGGGATTAATCGGGTCAAAGGTCAAGGTCAAGGTCATGGATAGGTCAAAATCATTTTTTTAGCACGGTCAATTTCTATCCAATTGGCATGCAACTAATGCCAAAATGTTCATAATTCAATGCCCAATCTTGTGATATGCGAAGGTATGCGCTCTACCGAGTGCCCGTTCTAGTTTGAGATGTATCCGCTGTTGTTAGTTCTTCTTTATTTTCTGTGCCGTCCAGCTGCAGAGGAAGAGGCACATCGGCAACGACATCGTCGCCATCGTGTTCCAGGAGGAGAACACGCCCTTCGTTCCAGACATGATCCAGTCCAACTTCCTGCACGCGTATGTGGTGGTGCAGGTGGAGAACCCGTGTACGGACGATGTCACCTACAAGGTTTGGGGGGTCCAGCGGGCCCGTTGATTGACAGAGACAAAAACATTCCAGTGTTTTTTCCTTCTTCTGAGCATCACGTGTATCACACGGCGAGTCACCTTCTCTCTCCTCCAGGTGTCCGTGACGGCGCGGGATGATGTACCTTTCTTTGGGCCTGCTCTGCCGGACCCGGCCATCTTCAATAAGGTCAGCAGTCACATAAACTCAGTTGCCCTTTTTTTTTTTTTTTTTTTTTTACAAGCAGACGTCGTAAAAACCTCCGTTCTCTCTCCCCCGGCTGTCGATTGTCTGCGTTTACCTTCCCTCAGGGCCACGAGTTCCGCGAGTTCCTCTTCACGAAGCTCATCAATGCCGAGTACGCCTGCTGCAAGGCCGAGAAGTTTGCCAAGCTCGAGGTGAGAAGAGCGACGCAATGCAAATAGAATTCATAGAAGTGTGAATGCTTGAAGTGTGTGTGTGTGTGTGTGTGTGTGTGGGCATTGAGCACACACACCTGTCGGCATAGGTGTTGAAAATGAGAGGCGTATCATTTACATCACTCCCCCCCCCCCATGGCACGTCACTTGAAACGACGGACTAACTTGCAGGCCGACCGTGTCGTTGTCAGGAGCGGACGCGCTCGGCCCTGTTGGAGACTCTGTACGAGGAGCTGCACGTCAACAGCCAGTCCATGATGGGTCTGGGCGGGGACGAAGATAAGCTGGAGAACGGAGCCGCCGGAGGGGGAGGAGGCTTCTTCGAATCCTTCAAGGTACGTCCCCCCCCCCCCTCCCCTCCCCCGTCTCTCAATTGGCGAGGCGCCGCCGTTAATCTGCTGCGACTCCCCATGCATGACAGAGAATGGTTGATGGTTGGGGCGGCAGGAAAACTTTGAGGATGCTATTTTTATTTTATTTTTTTTATTTTATTTTTTTCTTCCTGTCGCTTGGCTGGGATTCTGGGTATTCACACACGACAAAACAAAAGCGCAGAGCATTCTCAGTATCTCAAAGGACCAGTCCTCCGCGGCATTTGGTTTCCTCCCTTGGCTGCGACTGCTGAACTCTGTTTTTCACACACAACGGTGTGCTTTTTTTTGGTGGCCGGGTGGACCGAGTGTGTGTGACCGAGCGCTCCGTCAACGACCATTAGGGCGGCGGAGCGTCGACGGCTGTGATTGCGTCTGCCCGATGAACTATTCAACGGCAGCTCATTAGGGAGCTGACGATGCAGTTTGCATGTCTCCCCGTGGGCAACTCCCCCCTCGCTGCTTTTCTCTTGCCATCTTTTCTGTTTTTCCCAATTCAGAAAATATATCCACCTTTGTCTCCAGTCTACGTCTCAAGATCCGTTTGTACCCCGTACAAACATACACTACATCTGTTGAAATATACTCTCTGTTTTTCCTTCTACCTTGCTGCCTCTTTCTTTCTCCTCCTGCAAATGTTTCCCACTCCATCTCCCCCTCGCTGCCTCTGTCTAACTGTCCGCCTCGCTCACACTGCGTTTCATCCTCTCCTCCTATGACGCAGACCCCCGCAATAGACTTTAGATCAGAGGTGCGGCTTCATCCTCCTCCACCACGTATAGCCTACACTCTCCCTGGTCTCCTGTGAACCCACATTTATTTTACTCCGCCTCCTGCCTGTTGACCTGCACTGCCCCTAAGTGTTCAGAAATAGTCCTGCATACACACATGTAAGCACAAACAACAATGGGTTCATATGCACTCAAACACACACACACACACACACACATGTATATATGTGTGCCCTCAGTGATGCAACACATGTATTCAAAGAATATTCACACATATTAGCATTCGTAGCATGGAGTCATACTGACAATATGACCTTTGTTTCAAAGATAATGGGCCAATTGGAGAAAAGCCATTATCTATAACTATATAATGTTTGACATTGCATGTGAGAGAGTTGGATATGTAAGACAGTTATGGTTCATATTAGTAAGTATTTTGTGATAGGCCTTTTTCACAGTTTACATTTAATGTAAGAATCGTAGGTTTCTGCAAACCACGGACAGAGCAACGGTGTTTTAAGCGTCCTTTATTAAAACTTACTTGGTAAAAAAGTAGTATTAGTAATATAAGTATTTCAAGAGAGGGAGTCCTTGAAAGGCAGATGGGAGTCATGGTGGATGGTTGAAACAAACACAGGACTTTCACCCAGGAGACCGCTGTTTGTGTCCTGTGTGAAAGCAAAAGTGAACCTGCAATTTAGGCTTTTGACGTAAAACTGCGTAAGAAAGAGTGGTTATTATTAATTTACAGGAGTTACGTTTTTACGATAAATTGTTACGTTATCTTTGAAACACAAACTATTTTTGGTTCTACCCTAAACCAACACCATTAACCACATGACACTGTGCGTTGCTGGGAGTGTGATACGAGGCTGATACGAAACGTATTTATGAAAAGTATTTTTGGTTCCGAAAACATAATACATCTTATATTCAATCTCGTGGTTTGCAGAAATGTACGATGCCAACACGACACGGACCCTGAACAACTGGTGCAGCGAAATAGAATTCAGCCCATGTTCATTTTGATTAACTCCACCTTTAGTTTTTTTCTATTGTGACGTTTTAAAAACGTCCTATGCGAAAAAGGCCTATCGCCACCACATGTTGAGAACATCTAATAGAAGTGATAAACACACAATGTGTACCTCATGCACATAATCAATATGTGCATTAGCATTGTATTTACTAACATGTACATGTTGGTCAACTTTAAAAATGGATTTAATTTGGATTAATGGAATCTAGAGTCCCACACATGTGGTATATATATATATTAGGGCTGTCAGCGTTAACGCGTTAATCTATGCGATTAATTTGGCCGCGTTAACGCACAAAAATATTTTAACGCAATTAACGCAACTTTGTTTACTTCTGGTGTTCGTTGAAGTTTTTACACTCAAACCGAGTGTCAAGCCGCGGCAGTACGGTTTAACACTGTTTCCGTTTTTAAAACAATTATTTCTCCGCGAAAATAAGGAGCATAAATCAGTTTAAACTCGTGGATGAATCAGTCGGGTTTCCTCCTGCTCCTCCTTCCTCCCGTCTCCCCCTCTGATACACAGAGGAACGAAGGGGCGACGTGTCGGGTGACGTGGCGCGGAAAGAACTCGTCACACGAAACCTTCAACATTTTGGGAAAAAAACAACCAATGAACACTCAGTAAATCACAAAGGACCTCCCACCTCACGGGTGAGGCTCTATAGCAGCCTGTCAGTCAGAGAGCAGAGAACACGGCAGGAGGACAATGAGCCTCATTGAATAGAGCTGAGATTGTTCTGGAATGTTTGATGTATAACACGGGGGTATGTGTCATATGAAAACGCCTTTAAAAGGTGAATTTTAATTTTTTTGTAAAATGTATAAAATGCCCCCAGCCTCCAGAGGGTTAACGTGACATATTTGAATGTCAGTCAGTTATCAAGGCCACTGGTTCTGCTGTTCATGTTAAAGATGACAGGACCAATGGGGTCTCAATATATTATTTTTTTTACTAATCTGATGTTTCACTGAAGAAACAATTTATCATCCACAATATTAAATACCTCGCTGGCACTTTATAGGTAGGAGCCTCTTTGAAAACACAGCTCTGTGTGAAGTTTGGTCTTTAAAAAGAATGAACTTTTAACTTTTAACTTTTAATTGAGATTAATTAATCGCAATTTCAAAATGTGCGATTAATTAGTTAATTTTTTTTAATCGATTGACAGCCCTAATATATATATATATATAATGCTTTGACAACCCGGTCAGTGGATCCACTGACAGTATCTCCTCGTTTCTCTCTGTAGCGGGTCATCCGCAGCAGAAGCCAGTCTCTGGACGCCATGGGCCTCAGTAACAAGAAGTCACACACAGTCTCCACTAGTCACAGTGGCAGCTTTACCCACAATCCCGCAGAGAGCCCCAAAACTCCAGGGATTGTAAGTAGCCCATTTGCCCACCAAGATACGATATATTTAACCCCATTCGCAGGATAAACACAGACTGCTGTAACCACGGTGCTTTCTTACACGCAGCACTTAAGCAAATAACTCCTGTTGGCACCGCGTATCACTTTACTTTCATCGGCATGTCATCCTCGAGAGCACTTTCATCCCTGGCATTTCTAATTCGCTCTTACTTTCCATTGAAGCGGCTTTCATCGATTGCCTTTTGTTTTGTTTTGACGGGGATTGGTAAGATAAGAGAGATAAGATAATAAGATATATACTTTATTAATCCCCAAGGGGAAATTAGTTCTCTGCATTTAACCCATCCTTAGTTATTAAGGAGCAGTGGGCTGCAGTGATGCGCCCGGGAAGCAACTGGGGGTTCAGTGCCTTGCTCAAGGACACTTCGACTTGCAACAACTAATGGGGAGAGCGGGGAACTAGCAAGAGTAGGCTACGCTAGATTAGCCGATGCTAATAAAAAAATGGTCCCCAGCCCGGTGTCGGCAACTCTCTTCCAGTGAACGTTGCCAAGTCACATCCGGCCTGCCCCCCCCCCCAAAAATTGTCAGAATGAACGTCAACATGATTTGACGTGCTAATGACAGTATATGTGATCATGTTTTTTGCATATTGCCGACCCTGGCTCTGTTTATCTTGAACATCATCGTTCATTTTCTCCATTTCATCCATTCTCACTTGTTGAGAGACTCTTCGCCGGCGCACAGAGGGACAGTTAGATCCCTCGGATGTCGTTGGTAGCCGTCGGTATGAGGTTCTAGATTGTTTGAAAGACCCATCTAGTGTGACGGCTGTATGACTACCCAGACTCCCTCCCTCTGTAATCATGTGCTTTTTAATTTTTCATTTCCTCCTGTAAACGTTACAACCGCTTCAGCTTGTTGTATGATGAGCACGTTTGGGGCGACACACGACAAGCTATATAACACACCGGCCTGATATCTCTTTCAGGGACCGGGGGGTTAATTATGTTTTTCTTTTGACCTTCCCTGCAGTTTGGGATTCGATGCTGACGGTATATTTTAAATTGGGAATAAAATCGACCCCATTTCTGAAAGGATTTTTTTTTAAAAAGCTATCCCTTTGGATTCTGTCAGCACTTTATGCTCCTTTATTCTTCTCCTCCTATTTGAATGCTTCAACACAAGCGCGTAACCCTCGGGGAAGAAACTGCAGACACGGCGCTCCATCTCCTGCTGTGTCCCGCAGACTCCGGCCTGCTGTTGCTTCTCTATTTGCTCGATATATTTTATGTCTGCCCCGTTCGGTCTTTTTTTAAGCTCTTATGCAACTTGCTGTTTAAAATGATTTGTGCTGTGCATGAGATCTCATGATGTATTCTTTTCCTTCCCTCCCCCCCCCCCGTACTTTTTCAATCTCCTCTCTCTCTGTGCTTCCCGTGTCGTGTGCCGCTCAGTCGTTGCTTGTTCCAGGGAAAAGTCCCAGTAAATATGGACGCCGAGGCAGTGCCATAGGGATAGGAACAATAGAAGAGGTTCATGTATATTTATTTCTTCCTTCTTGTTTACTAATGTCTCTTTGCTTTTGTCTCAAATGTCTAATAATAATAATAATAATGCATTTAATTTATATTTTGCGCTTTTCATGGTACTCAAAGATATAAAGTGTGCAGTCAGTAGTTCATATTTTGAATATGTGCTTTAGTTCCAGTGAGGATTTCACACATTGATGTTCATGTTTATTTAGTTATGGTTTTAATTATAATTTAATGAATTAATGTATTCATTCATTCATACATTCATTCATGAAAGTAGTTTAACCTTCTTTTATTCATACATCACAGTATGGTTGAAAGGGAGTTGATCCATTGAGGATCAAGGGATGTTATAGCTCATATATCTAATCAATCTCACCTGTAAAGTATATTTTTACACGTAGCTGATCTATCAGATGATTTATTCCCTCGCAGCGGATTAATGTATTCATAGCGAGCCTCATGCATGAATTCCTTCACTTCACTTAACTAAACTCCGAAAGAGAAAAGTAAGAAGTTAAAAAAAGGAAAAGGATAACCAGACTCCCACTTGTGTTCCTATACACAGTCACCCAGCGATGAATCATGCCGCGTCTTGAATTAGAATTATGTACCAGACATCTTGAAGTTTGAACAAATAAACCTGACACTGTGACCTGAAGTCCTGAAAATAGAAGTCATTTTATTCCTCAGGACTCTTTATGAGAGAATATACATCAATAATGAACTCCCTGCGAGAAGCCTTGAGAATCATGGACTATCATGTCATTACAGGGTTTATGAAGCCATCAGTTAATAATTTAGTTTGCAGCATATAATGAATGATATGTGTGGGGCTGACTCTCTCTCTCCCCCTCTCTCTCTCTCTCTCTCTCTCTCGCTGCTCAACGTCAGTCATTGATCATTCCTGGGAAAAGCCCAACCAGGAAAAAGTCTGGGCCCTTCAGCTCCCGTCGCAGCAGCGCCATCGGCATCGAGAACATCCAGGAGGTCCAAGAGAGGAGGTGAGAGGACGCGGCGCAGCCGATCGGCAGCGAGTGGGAAGTGAGGAGAGAATCGTGTTGCAACAGATGGACGCCGGGCGTTAAGATGAGGACGTCGGCCATTAGAAGAGGCGATTCTCGAGATGCGAGCTCTTGTTGGACGGCGGTTTTTGATACGAGGGGGTCGGATTATCCATGGGAGCACGATGGGTGCATCAGCTAACACGCACTGATGTGTTAATGTTGATGCTAAACAACTGACAGATGTAGTGTCACAGTGTCTGTGGTTGAATATTAAACGAAAGTGGGAATACTGGAAGAGGAGAATAAAGAATATTATCTTTATATGATGCACATTATTACAATCAGAATGATAACTTTTTATTGCCAGGTATGTTTTCACATACAAGGAATTTAACATGGCAGATGGTGAAACAAAAGACAATAACATTTACAACTAGAACGGGCACTCGGTAGAGCGCATACCTTCGCATATCACAAGATTGGGCATTGAATTATGAACATGTTGGCATTAGTTGCATGACAATTGGATAAAAATTGACCGTGCTATGGTAAAAAGAAGATTTTGACCTTTCCATGACCTTTGACCCGATTGATCCCAAAATGTAATCAAATGGTCCCCGGATAATAACCAGTCATCCCACCAAATTTCATGCGATTCTTTTTTTGTTATGCGAATAACACGCATACAAATAAATAAATAAATACACGGCGATCAAAACATAACCTTCCGCATTTTCAATGCGAAGGTAATAAGTGTAGGTTTAAAGTGACACGTGTTTTTAAAGTGAACAGTTATTTAAGTGTATTGTAAGGCCATGTAAACATACTACACGTGTAATGATTAATATTATTGAGTATAATTGAATTATCTTACACAGCCACTGGATTGTTTGCAACGTCACGCGATCACGTGAAACTGGACACACATCCCACGAAAGTCCACCTTGTTTTCAGGGTGCTGCCTGTAAGCCGGGCACGGACCAATCAGATTCCTTGATTAGATGACGCTCCGCAGAGAGGCGACTGTTAATTCTTAACAAGAATGGCTGCTCCTAACTAGGGCAGTGTAAATAATGCAATAGCATCCGTTATATCAAAGTGTTTCCTCTCTGAAAGAAGAGCAAAAGACGGTCTGGTTTTTCTTCCTACTGCATACCTGCAAACTTGTCACATTTCGGCGAAATTCGCCGTTTTGAAATCAAACTATAGGTCATCCACGTAAATAGTGTACATCCGAAGAGTTTTTGTTTTGGGTAGGGGGGGGGGGGGGGGTAAATTATGGAACAGAATCATGGAACAGGAACAGACTCATGAACAGGTTCATGGAACAGACTCATGGAACAGGCTCAAAGCTCAGCAGGGCACACAAGTTAAAAAAAGGAAGTTGGTTCATGAATGACTTTAACCATATTATATATAATGATAATGTAAAGTTGTTATTACTATTATTAGGGCCCGATCACTGAATTATTCAGAGGATTTTTTTCTTAAAATGTTTGTTATTATTATTTAGATTTGCAGTCAGAACAGAACAATCAAAAGACTGTAGTTATAAAAGCTTTGAGGTGTCATCAAACAACGTGGATGTGGTGTGGAGACAACAACAAAAAAGTCACCTGCACCCCCCACCCCTCTCCCCCACCCCTGTCGTCACCTTTTTCACCCCTTATGAGTTTGCAGGTATGCGACTGGCTTCAGCTAGAGTTTGATTGACAGGTGGTTCAGCCAATCCCCTTTTTTTCTTTTTTAAAGTGTAATTAATCCTTTTTTCAAACAGTTTCCAATGGCAACTTCTCAGATGCTTCTGTTTAACAAAGACATCTGGTGGCCAGGTCATTACTTATACAGTGCTATGAGCTGATTATGTCTAGAATACTATATCATTATTATTACCACAAGACATGGGCATCATAGAAAGTGCTACCAAAACATCAACGATAGTGAAACAGCAGTTGGCCGGGCCCCTTCTTCATATCTCACATGTTCAGATATGTAATATCCATCAAGAGTGTGTTTCGTGTGTTACTCCATATGAATAAGTAAACTAACATGTTTCATGTCTCCATCGCCGTCCTGAAGCCGGGAGGTGTCCCCCAGCAGCACGAGGACACTGGAGGGGACACACTTTTCACTGGACAACAGATCAGACAACTCCTCCAATCACAGCTCGCCCGAATTCCCCGCTTCCAAGAACAGGTGACTCTTATGTAGATTCATTATATGGTATACTTTATTAAATTGGCTCACGCAAAGTTATTTGTTATGATTCATCCTTCGGGTGGCTGAATAGGGAATACATTTGTAAAAAAAAAAATATGGTAGCTTCTCAAGCTATAATGCAGGTGTATGTTTAGGTGAAAGCAAAAAAACTCTCAAATGTGTTTAACTCTGAGAAAAATGATATACATGCAGAGATTAAAACTAATATGAGATAAGAAATCTTCTAGACGGTTATCGCATTTCAATTCAATTCAGTTTATTTGTAAAGCCCAATTTCGCAAATTACAAATTTGTCTCGAGTGCTTTTTTTGGTGTGCATTTGCACAATAGAGCTTGAATTTTCTTTTACTGCACCTGAAGTATTGCCCTCGATAGAGATAATGTCGAGGGATGCATCCGTTACATAACGGCTTCAAAGATTACGCTACCTGGCACAGACGCTAACACGCCGCTGTCCCTTTGTTTGAAAAGTGCTGTGAAATAAATAATACAGAAGAAAATGTAATAAGTAAAGAAAAGAAAAAAATGTGTGGCCCAAATAAATTCATCTGACGGAGAGAGCTCAGCTGCGGTCAGAGTGACCCAGGTGTGGAGTCTGGCGATGTGTTGCAGGGCGCCGTCCATCCCCGAGACTCAGGACCTTTCCCGCTCCTCCTCCAACGCCAGCAGCTTCGCCAGCGTGGTGGAGGAGCACGAGAACGAGGCCGAGGACGAGTACGACACCGGGCTGGTGGGTGGAGACGTTATACTCTTGCACTACCAAAATAAAACGTGCACACATTCCATCAGATTTGACTTAGTAACGGTTTTTTATTCTCTCTTGTGTCTTTTTTTTATCTTGTATGTTTGTCTGTCTTTGTTGTTTGCTGCTACCGGCTAAATGTCGTTGTGTAACAACGATGACAATAAAAACCTCTTTATCTTGATATCTTCGTCTTTACATCACGACAGTGCATGGACCACGTCCCCAGAACCACACAGCAGGCACAGCCACTCACATCTGATGACATATTTAATATGTGTCTCCTTTTCACTGCGTGTGTGTGGGACGGAGGGGGGGGGGAGGTTCCCAATTATTCTGTTGCAAAAAAACAAACCAATTGGAACAAAGGATGTGAGCAGGTTTTGATGAATTTCACTATATTCCAAAAATGGCAGGTGTCAAAAATCTATTGCGTGGTAATTTATCCATTTCCTTCACCATTTTGCATCTGACAAGGAGGGAGAAGGAAAAAAGTGAGAAAATGCAAACAGTCTCGGGGTGTAGCCTCGAGCTTCGGTTATGAAAATGCCTCGTTATATATATATTTTTTTTTATATACACTACCGTTCAAAAGTTTGGGGTCATCCAGACAATTTCGTGTCTTCCATGAAAACTCACTTTTATTTATCAAATGAATTGAAAATTGAATAGAAAATATAGTCAAGACATTGACAAGGTTAGAAATAATGATTAATATTTGAAGTATTAATTTTGTTCTTCAAACTTCAAGCTCAAATGAAGGCCAGTTGTATAGCTTATATCACCAGCATAACTGTTTTCAGCTGTGCTAACATAATTGCACAAGGGTTTTCTAATCAGATATTAGTCTTCTAAGGCGATTAGCAAACACAATATACCATTAGAACACTGGAGTGATAGTTGATGGAAATGGGCCTCTATACACCTCTGGAGATATTTCATTAGAAACCAGACGTTTCCACCTAGAATAGTCATTTACCACATTAACAATGTATAGTGTGTATTTTTGATTAATGTTATCTTGATTGAAAAATAAAGACATTTCTAAGTGACCCCAAACTTTTGAACGGTAGTGTATATCGGTTTTCTAACTTCCTTCTTCCCTCCAACAGGAAAGTGGGTCTTGTGTCACGCCACTCAAGGGAGAGCCGTTTGTGTTCAGCTCGGCGGCAGACGACGATCAGGGAGTTTTTTCTGGTGAGTTTGGGAGAATAGGGGTCACATGGCGGGGTTGGCGGTCGCCCGAGGGTGTGAAGAAGAAAAAAACGTCACGTCAGCAAAGATCGACTTTTCCATATTTATGTCTGAGGGAAATATAGATGCAGGAATAACCGCCTCTGCTTCCCGAGCAATAAACATGGACGCACCCTTGAGTGAAAAACTTCCCCTCGGCTGCACCACACCGCCCACACCAGAGGCCGACGTGTGTGTGTTCGCTCTGAACCGTTCATCCTTTGCATGCTGGGATATCCTCTACTCGGGCGGGACCATGTGGCAGCATCGTGCGCTCCGGTGTGTATTAACCGTGAAACATCTGTCTCCTCCTTTCCAGCGGCGGCGAGGACGTCGGAGCCCAGAGGGACGGACGGCCGGCCCAAGACGGAGCGGCCGTCGCAGGAGCACAAGTTCTCACCGGTGAGGCGAGCGTGAGGGGACGACTCGGGCGGCTTCACTCGTCCATCGATCGGGTCGTTTATTGACCACGAAGACCGAATGTTCAGTACTTTCAAGCTTTGGTTGGATGTGATGTCTGAAGACGTCCCCTTTGCATTCTGGGTACTTGTGATAGAGTTTGAACCATTTGACTGGAGATCCTCTGATGAGATATTTCAGTCTTGACCACAGTGGATGTAGACAGTTTTTTTTTGTGAATAGTCAGTAGCAAGAACAAAATGATACGCTCATTCTACATCAACTATACAAAATGAAACTAGAACGGGCACTCGGTAGAGCGCATACCTTCGCATATCACAAGATTGGGCATTACATTATGAACATGTTGGCATTAGTTGCATGCCAAGAAGATTTTGACCTTTTCATGACTTTGACCCGATCGATCCCAAAATCTAATCAAATGGTCCCCGGATAATAACAAATCATCCCACCAAATTTCATGCTATTCGGTTTCATACTTTTTGAGTTATGCGAGTAACACGCATACAAATAAATAAATAAATACACGGCGATCAAAACATAACCTTCCGCATTTTCAATGCGAAGGTAATGACAAAGCAAATTTATTTAAAAGAATAATTTTTTATTTCTTTGAGTATTTGTGTCACATACAGCTATGCAACTGTATGTTTTATACAATCTGACCAGACGGTACGACGCACTGGTGGCCATCATCAGTCCAACGAGATCAGCGGCTCTCTGATGTTGTTGTTGTTGGCCTTGTTGTTGTTGTTGATATTAACTGTGCCATCTCCTCTCCACATCTCTCTGCCTGCAGAACTGTTAGCCACGCTCCTCTGACCACTGCTTCGACATCCATTCTCAGGTGAGACACGATGTGAACATAATCTCGTGTCTACGTAATAATGACTCCACAGACGCGCGCTCTTTTTCTTCGCGCGTTACATTTTAACCCCTCAACCCACCCGATCCTCTTTCCATATCTTTTTAACTTCTTCTCCGTTGCCTCAGCACTCCCATACGAGGCACCTCTCGCCCGAGAAGAAAGGTGACCGCCGGAGAGAGGAGCCGAGCGAGGAGCCGAGAGAGGAGACGGAATCCGGAGACTTGACGGATCTTCCTTTTGCGTGTTTTTGGATCCGCTGACGGACGCCCATATGCTCCGTGGATTTGTCCCGCCCTCCTTGAACGCACCCCTGGCAGAAAGGAACAGTCCCCCCCTCCCCTCCATCACCACTGACTGTCCTTCCGTCAGCTGGCAGTGAGTCCGGCCCGCCTGTGAGAGTGAGCTCTGAAACCCGCTGTATACTGTAAACAGTCAGATGTTGTGTGTCCTCTTTAAAAAAAGGTCTGGATTTTGAACTGTTGGGGGGGGGGGGATTCAAGACCGATCAAACAACAACCGTTGTTTGTTTGAATTGTACAACAGTGTTTAGAGAGGAGAGTTGCACTAGAGAGAAATGTTTTTTTTTCTTTTTCTGTCAACCTCACATCCCACTGTGATATTGTACATGGGTTTTAACGTTGATGTACCGGGTGTGGGCTTGGCAACACTTTTTTGTTTTGTTTTTTTGGGACTGTTTTACTGCTGATCTATTCTTCTTGTTCTGAGTATTCTGCAGTGGGTGATCCGTGTCGTGTTTAACGACAGCTCCGATAGAATCTGTCAGGGCTTTTTATCCGTGATGCGATGTTGTCGGTGGCTGTGAAATCCCGTCGGTCCTTCCTCCTATAGGTGGGTGAGATATACCACAGGAAATACATCTGCAGCCCCACAGTAAGTCTGTAGGAAAATACATATTTTTTACAAAACTTACTGATGCTTTGATGATTAGAATAAGAACATGTGTTTCCTGTAGGAGCCCCCAACCAGCAACACGCATCCTCGATCCACACGTCAAGATCCTATACTGTTCGTCTCACACACACCATGTTGATTTGATGTGTGCGAGTCTGTGTGTGTGTGTGTATACAACGGTACTGTGCATGGTGTAAATCTGCTTGCCAAAAAGAAAACCTGTCCTCTGGTGCCATGCTTTGACAGAGTCGTTGTCTCTTGTGATATGTTTTGTTCAAAAAAAAAGAAGAAAACAAACAGCCATCTCCAGACGCAGCAGCGCACATTGCTGACCGAGAGCCAAATGCCACAGTTTCCTACTTTATTTGTAAAGTGTAATATATATATATATATGTACGTGAATGAAGCACTACATTTTCCCAAAAAATGATTTTAGAAAGTAAAAAAAAAAAAGCCTGATTTGTTTACTGAATATGAATTACACTGTGACTCCGTGTCTTGAAGTTGCCTTTTTTTAAATGATTATGAGCTGCTTTGAAGGAGGGTCCCGGTTTGAAAAGGCACCGCATCGCCAGCTGGCTTGAATGTAAAAACTAGGCAGACGTGTATTTATTTATTTATTCACGCACGTCCGTCAATATGAATAGTGGTCCTGTGTTCACTCTCCAGAATCTTCAGTTTGAGATGAAGGAACCAGACGGATACGTGTGGTTTATTTCACTCAAGTCGTAAGACTTGATATTTATTGTCTACACTGATTTAAAAGACGACGTTGACAGTGTGTGAAAAGTACAAAAGGTTTAAGACACTGGACCTGCATGCTGTTTTCATGGAGCGGTTAAAAACAACAAATCACAACATTTTGCATCCGAACAAACAAAGATACACTTCTTTTTGGTCATAATTCCACATGTGTGTTTTGCAGCCTTTCAAATTGATTTAAAAAAAGAAAAAAAAGACTGTTTTTCTTTGGAAATGCTTGAGTAGTTGAAGTGCTCCCTCTTGTGGCTCTGTGTTGTTGCAGCACATCACTAACTGTGCGCCAACGGGCCGGGGAGTGAATCTTCAGTGTGCTCCATTTCAAAACGATTGTATTTCTGTTCATGTCGACGGTCTGCTTAAGCCCTTGTTCAGAAACGTGTAAATACTGCTTTGAATCCCTTTTGTTTTTTCGTAAATAAAGCCAACAAAAAAACCAAGTTGAATAAAGATGAAGCTGCATCATGGATCAAACGTCTGGGCTAATCCTTCCTACATTGATGGCTACCTTCCAAAGTGTTCAGCAAGAGGAAATGAACACAAGGCACATAACCACGAAACCCCAGAAAAAAGATCTCTTCCCTCCTGAAGTAAAGTACCGATGCCGTTTGACGTCTTAGGCGGTTTAGTATTTTTGAAAGCCTCTCGAACCCGTCTACAACCTCTTTCCCCCCCCCCCGATCACATCTCCAGGTTCCACCACTTGAAGTCGAACGGCTCCCTGCGGACGTTGGAGCCGCAGTGCACCTCGCCCAGCAGCTTGTGGTAGGAGGCGAAGTCGTTGATGAACGTGCATCTGAGGTCCAGGGCCTCCAGCAGGGAGCACGTCTCGGCCTCCAGGGCGCAGCGGCCGTTCACCCGGGGCCCGAAGGGCTTCGGGATGCCCAGGTTCCTCCCCAAGACGATCATGTTCACCTGGGAAAACACAGACGTGACAGGAAGTTACGCCGCGAGACTCGCCATCCGACTGCTTCGGGAAGATCTCGGCGAAGCGACGTGCCAGACACACACACACACACACACACAGACACACGAAGCAACGTGCCAGACACACACACAGACACAGGAAGCGACGTGCCAGACACACACACACACACACACCATGTCCGGGTAGTACGCCAACGCTTTGAACTCTTCGTTGTTATCCAGCACCAACTTGAAGAGGATGGGCAGGTCGATGATGTCCTCCTCGTCCAGGCCCAGCTCTCGCTTCAGCACATCTCTGTTCCAGTCGATGCAGCTCTGGGAGAGAACGCGTCACTCAGTGCGACATCGAGAGGAGACGAGATATCGGAATATGGAGCAGGGGCCGTCCTGGTGTTAAAGGACTCCATACTCAGTTTTGTAATGTCCTGAACATAGAATGGTTTATTATGTGCCATTGTATCCACATTAGTGATGCTTATTTATCAAAAATCTCATTGGGTATATATTGCGTGAAATAGAGCGACGGTCAACCCCTATAATATCGCTGCAATATTGAGATATTTGGTCTAAAATATGGCGTTACAAAAGGCTTTACACAAAACAAACAACAACCACACAAACAGTAACATGTCATAGTACATTGTGTCCTCTAGTGAATCATTGCTCAGGCAGACAAAAGGGAAACTGACCAAAAGTATGCGGACGCTCCTTATTAGTACGATCAGCTGCCGATGCAGAAAGTTCCATCCATGGAGATATCCAACAATAAGAGCTTTAAATCTGACTGTCGGCAGACGTGTGGCCATGACGTGAAGATGTCCAGTCACATCTTGAAGCCTCTAGTTTGTCATTCTTTCTGTTGGCATTTTGGGTTTTTTGCAACGATACAAAAGAGGGTGGAGCCCACGAGAAAAATGCATTTAATGATGTGGTTACAACCTGTCAATCACAAAGTGGCCATGCCCTAAAGCAAAACCTGCTTTACCGTCTATTGTATTCTAAATGCGACCATAATTACTAAATGGACACCACGCAGTATTAAAAGAAGACTTGAAACGATAAACTGAGATTAACTCGTGTTTACAGAGGTGTAATAAAGTAGTAATAGAGTCATTTCCTCATTGACAATACAATAGGACTTATTTTTGCAACCACAGGCGTTGCCCCCTCATGGCCAATAGAAAGAATGCACGTTTAAGGAATTTCCACACTGGCTTCACTTTTTTCCGACCCGGAGGCCGAGGCCTGATTGCAGAACCTCTGCAGCAGATCTTCACTTTGGATGTTCACAGTTAGGAAAATGTCCCCCTCACCTGCACGTAGTTATTTTCAGCTCGGAGACCTTCGTCGTTAAGTATCTCCTCCACTGATACCTGCTCCTCGTCTTTCAGACCTTTGACAGAGTGTTGAGATATGATGGGTTTGTTCATCGCTCCGATACGCAACGGCGTTACAAGACGGGCCTACCCTCAAACAGCTTGGCTTGTCCGTGTCCATCGTTGAGCAACCCTCTGAAGAGTTTGTAGCCTGCGTCGGGGCTGGCCAGCAGCAGCCGGAAGCCCTGCGCAACGAGACAAAGATAACACCGTCTGCCCCAGCGTCCGGGGAGCTTATACGAAGCCGCGAGACGGCGTTTCGCCAGCCGCTTCCCCGTCTTCAAAACTATTCAGCCGCTTCCGTTTCCACCGGGAATATATTTTACCTTGCGGTCGGGCGCGGGAACAAAACTCAGGAATTCGTCCACGTGGCCCACAAAGAGCCAGTCGGAGAACAAGGCGATGGGCTCCTGAACCTTCTGAGCCCACAGGAAGTCCTGGACCACTTTGGTCATGTTCCGTCCTTTGATCGCCCTTGAGAGAGAGAGAGAAAGAGAGACAAGTAACGTCCGCCAATCTTCGGCCACGTGTTCCGTTTCCCTCATCTCCGTCGTAAACTCACGTGGGGAAGGCCACGCCGATGATGATCCGGCCCAGAGGGAAGTGTCTTCCATTCACGGTGACGGGGGGGCTGACCTCCAGGTTGCCGAATGAGTCCAGGCTGCTCACGTCTTTCCTCTCGGCGAACCTCGTCACGTAGCCGAAGTCCGGCCCCTGAGGACGCGGAGGCGGTCAACGACCCCGTCCAGGGCGTGTTGAGGATGATACGACGAACCACAATCGGCTTCAAAAAGGCAGGCGCGATGTCCCACAATCCTACGCGCCTTAGAGGCTCCTCCCCCTCAGCGGATGAACAATACATGTAAACAGCGGAACAATTAAAGCGCCGAACGATTCAAGAGGAATTGGAGTCTCACCAGTAGCTCATTGTATGGAAAATCCATGAGATCTCCATCTCGAGGGGAGTCCAGAACAACAGGGAAGCAATGATGAGGAGAGTCAATGTAGCCGAACTCCAGCTCGTCCTGACAAAAACAATACGAGTTATATTTATCATCGTATCTTTGATGGGTTGATTCCTTTTATTTCTCATGATGCGTTTGATGTTTGACGTTTTTATGTCGTGGTTGGCGTCTTACCTGCATCCAACGATCTCCTCGGTTCATATACGCGTGGCAAACATTGAGCTTGTACCCGCTGCTTGCAACGAGTTCCTTCATGCTCTTCAGGAAGCGGAAGTTATCGGACGTGCTGCCGAGGGGAAAACAGAAGAAGACGTTGTCGTTCAGCGATAGTTTGGAATTTACATTTTCGAAATGCTCAAACAGGCTTTTTATTGTATCTTCAACCAACGGCATTATCTAAATGTCTTCTTCGGGGCAATGTGTAACACAAAGCAAACTGCCGACTCATCTATTGTCCACCGTCGTCTTTATTGTTCACCGGTCTCCTCTTACCTGCAGACGTACACCTCTGAAGGCTGGAGGGTGTTGGGTGTCATGATCCACGGGGCCACCCTGAACACCACCGTGTCGGTGAAAATCGGCGTCTCAGGGAGACCCTGTCAAAACACGAGAGGCTGGAGAGTCCCGTTTGTAACCGAGAGAACATGTGGGGCTTTTTTTAGTAAACAAATACACTCATAAACATAGAGTTCAGCTGTGTTGTTGAAAGTTGATTCGTGACCTCGGAAATAGTGGTTTCACCTCAATAAATCGTATCTCAAGGTCCATCGACTAGCTTTGTGAGGAGCTTTCAACAAAAGGACGAATGTGACACGTGGTTGAAAGCTCGGGGTAAAAAAAGCAAGATATTACTGTAATTGGCCCTCGGATTGAAAGATTTTCTCGGCAAACTGCGTCATCACCAGTTTGAGTCCAAAAGAAATGAAAAGGCAGCGTGAGGAGGTGAAATAAAAGAAGCTGCGTCGCTGGTCTTACGGTGGCGATGGGCTCCAGCAGACTGAGGTGGATGCGGATGAGCCCGTTGAAGTCTTTGTCGGGAAACCGGAGGCCCTCCACGTAGAAGTTCATCTCCGCGGTGTTCCCGAGGTACGGCACTTCCTGTGTCAGGACCTCGCTGTTGAGCACCAGCGGGAACTCCCTCTCAAAGTACTTGCAGAAGACATCTTCTGCTAAAGTGACAACAGCACGATCAGAGAGGTAACGAATCCCGATACTTTAATGAACTAGAATGGGCACTCGGTAGAGCGCATACCTTCGCATATCACAACATTGGGCATTGAATTATGAACATTTTGGCATTAGTTGCATGCCAATTGGATAAAAATTTACCGTGCTATGGTAAAAAGAAGATTTTAACCTATCAATGACCTTGACCTTGACCCGATTGATCCCAAAATCTAATCAAATGGTCCCCGGATAATAACCAATCATCCCACCAAATTTCATGCGATTCGGTTTAAAACTTTTTTTTTTGTTATAATATATACAAATAAAATAAATAAATAAATAATGGGCACTCGGTAGTAGAGGCACACATTCGCATATCACAAGACTGGGCATTGAATTATGAACATTTTGGCATTAGTTGCATGTCAATTGGATACAAATTGACCGTGCTATGGTAAAAAGAAGATGTTGACCATTTCGTGACCTTGACCTTGACCTTTGACCCGATCGATCCTAAAATCTAATCAAATGGTCCCCGGATAATAACCAATCATCCCACCAAATTTCTTGCGATTCGGTTTAATACTTTTTGAGTTATGCGACTAACACGCATACAAATAAATACACGGCGATCAAAACATAACCTTCCGCATTTTCAATGCGACGGTAATAAACAACAAGAGTGAACGACCTCAGAGACGACCTGACGTCGGCCGTTCTCGCCCCGCATCGTTTCACTCACTCAGCATATTGCCCGTGTTCAGAGCGCTGCGGGTCTTGAAGACTCGGACGCGCTCGGCGTCCGCCTGAGAGATGTGCATGGCAAGCTTGTAGCCGTCCGGCAGCTTGGCGGGGCCTCGGGTCCGCAGCACCATCACCGACATGTCCTTCAGATCTGTTCGTGCACAAAGAGTCAGTCAGGACCCCTTTTTTTTTTAAAGTACACGCCGCAGACACATGACTGGAATGTGACTTTTTTTTTAATATAAAGTATGTATACATACACATTTAAATTTTTTTAAATAACCAAAAACATTTATACATATTCCTCTTGAACTTAAAATAAAACTTACATAACTTAAATAAAATGTATTCTGTTTAATTTAAACATGTTCCTAGAAATTACAGTGCTCCTTCCTTTTTTTTTTAAGGGTATATGAACTGAGCTGCCAAAAATGAAACTAGCAGTGGCAAATACTAAGTGTGCAACCATCAATTGTATGGATCATCAACAATTTTTGTGCAGAAAAATAAGCATGTCTGCTTTCTCCGGGAGGATACGCGATCTCTCAGGACTTATCGTGTCTCCAGCCGTGGAGAACACTCTCTCAGATGGGCTGGAGGATGAACACAAAGATATGAGGAGGTGTACAAGACGTGCTAGCTGTAGCCCAGTGGTCCCCAAACTACGGCCCGCCTCCCCATGTGGACCGGCCCCCTGAACAATACCAGAGACGCGTTCCGATTTATTATTTTTTTCACCTGGCCCGCTGCCGTTGAGATTGCAGTGAGACGCGGAGAAAGTGTGAAGTGGTGCTCTTCGCAATAAAACATCTTTGATGGGACGTGTCGCGTCTCGGCCAATCAGCGTTCAGATGTCCACAGCGTTTGGGAAGTTAGGTTAGCTTGAATGTTAGTCCGCTACATCTGCTGCTGTCACGCTGCACGGTGTAGCGATACTAACAAAGTACCCGTATGTTAAAAACGATGTGATTTAGCATATTTTTAGTATCGATACTTCATTAAAAGAGCGATCAGAGCGCACGCAATGCTCCGGTCCGTTAAATGCTGTCTGCGCGCGCAGCGCTCAGCCGTGATGCGCGCACACAGGTGGGCACACTCTCACCTCACACGAGCACTTTTTGTCGTGTGAAATAGAGCCAAACTTTAGAACGCCTCTGCCTAGTTTGCTGCAGTCTGAAGAAGAAACAAAAAAAGTTTGCGCAACGCCACAGAGGACCGTTAGCAGAACCGTTAAAGAATTTGGCTGACGATCCCAAACAATCGGTTCACTGGAAACCGATTCTAAAACAGAACCGGTTCTCGATGCCCATCCCTACCCGTGGTGTTGTACTTCTGTACTTTTTTAATCGACTGACTTTGCAAAAGCAAATATGTGAAAGTGCCAAAGGGAAGGCAGGAGGGAACTCGACGGAGGAGAACGAGGCCGCACTCTTTTCACCTGAACGCTCGGTGATCTGTTCACACTCGCTGTCCAGTTTCTTCCTGTACCTCCGCTCTGTGTCACAGTTGACCAATAGGATGGCTCCGTGCCCTTTGGGACCCCATGTCCAGGATGCCTGACAAGTTTTTCAACGAAACCAGATACAAAAAAAAAATTGAGAAATGGAAAAACTACAAGCTGAACTTTAACTTCATAATAATAGATTAAATTTGTATAGAGCTTTTTAAAAAGGCACTCAAAGAGACGGAATATGTTACACTCATACACAGTAAACACAGCTACAGGGAACAATTCAGGGTTAAGTGTCTTGCTCAAGGACACATCGACCAGGGCGGGGATTGAACCGCCAACCCCCTGATGTAAGAACAAATACACGAACACGCTTTGTTTAAACAGTCACAGAAGGATCTGATGTACACGGTCGTCGCTTTCAAATGATTAAAATGCCACGATGAGTTTACTCCAGCATTGCGATCCTATTATTCACGAAGTTAAACTTTATTGATTATCAGAAGGGGAACAGAGAACAGCTTCTCTCGTGCATCGGTTGACACGTTGGCGCTCACCTTATTGGCGTTGTTTTTCTCCACAACGCCGTCTCTGTCTGCATCCACGTCCAGAGAGATCTCTGCGTGACAGACACAGGGCTGTTCGTGCAAATATTCCAGAGGGTGGTTCTTATGACAGAGCAGCTATTGTTGGACTGCAAAACTGTTTATACATGTCGTGTCTCGTCGGTTGTGTTAAGTTTTAGGTTTAAGTCCTGTTTTCCATGTCTGCTTTTATTTTGTAGTAACTGTCCTCTCTCATTTGAGAAACTTTATTTCCTTCCCCGGTGTTTCCTGTTCGTGTGATTGTCTGCTCCACCCCTGATTGTGTCCACCTGTTCCCCATTTCCTCATGTATTTAAGCCTGTCTACCTGTGTCTTGTGTCAGATCGTCTTGTCTCTTGTCTCGTCCTGATCATTCTTGATAGTGTAGTCTTTTGTCCTGGTTTACTGTTGATGCATCGTTGTGATTTTGTTTTGTATTTTGTTCAAGTCTTTTTCCAGCAAAGCTGTTATTTTCTGTTTTTTATAAATCCTTTTGATTGCCCTGAACATTGGAGTCGTGCTTTTGGGTCCTGTTTTTTGAGTCGTGACAATACAATGTCCGTTTATTTCAATCAACTCCAAATATCAACAGTTTTTATGACTGTTTTTAATGGCATTTAAACAACGCACTAACGCTCTGCTGATATTATTTTGGCAAAAGAACAATGCAGAGTTACACGGGCAAACAACTACTTATGATACTTTTTTTTATTTTTATATCGTCCTTTTATTCTGCTTTAACTCACCAATAGCTGTCAGGTGCAGGATCGCTTTCCCCAAGACCTCCTGGCTCCCCCCATAGTACCAGACAGACAGCTGGACACACACACACACACACACGAGTCATTTAGTCGTGCGACATGACATTCGATGATCGGGAAATGTTAAAAGATGCTTGAATGACAATTATGAGCTGCGTTGAATGTTGAAAATCTTCTGCTCTTTTGAAAAGTGATAAATCGTTAATCAAAAGAAGATGAAAAAAGGTACAAATGCATCGAGGTCGGTGAGTTGGATATATTTCCAGCTAAATTCGACTTTAGACACATTTAGTTTTAAGTTGTTTTTGTGCTTTGGTTTCAGGCTCTGAATTAAACTAATATCAATATCTGAAAAGCAAATATTTGAATTCCGCTTCCAGGAGATTGCCAACCGGAATTATGTTCAATCGTTAATAAGCTGAGCGCATTATGGAAATCATCATTTTTGTCATGGGTTTACTGCACTTCTGTCCCACTTTACCTTGCCATCGTTTTCATGTTGACTGGCTTGGCTCATGCGGATGATCAGTACGGATCTTTCCTCGAGACGCATGGGAACGAGGTGGGACGGCAGCAGAGGGGCGGGGCTTATGTCGTACTGAACACTGGAGGTGCACTTCACAGAGAAGAACATGGAGGTGGGCGGGGCGCTCCTGAGAACGAGAGAACGTATGGTTACGCAAAACAGACACACTGTGTTACATTGCCAGTGTGTGTGTGTATGTGTGTGTGTGTGTGGGGGGGGGGGGATTGAAGCTCAAACTTTGTGACCGGTAGAGAAGAAGTAGCAACCGTAGTCATGAGGAAGTTAGTGGTTAGTCTATATTGCTTCAAAGGCAGAAAAGTGATTTAAACACATAAACTGTTTTATTAAATTAACAAATTGTAATGATGACAAACGTAAAGCGACGTTATAAGTGTCCGAATAACTTGCAGGTGTTCAAATTCCCCCATGCTCCGAGGACCGAAAAAACTATTCTAACAGATCTCAGGTTCAAAATGTCATTTATCAAAATGTATATATAACTCTTCGAAATGGCTTAATCAAGATTATATAATGTGTACAATGCTTATTTTCAATACATGAGTGTAAATATGATTTGAGAGATGTTTGTAAGTTCACGGTACAAAAGGCTAAAAAAGGGATTAAAAGAAGATGTATTTCTGTTGTCGGAGTCCAATTATGGAATAATGTTGAAATGGATGTAGGACTGGTGAACTCCTTTTTGGTTTTCAAGGGAATTATTTATAAAACAATTCTTGAAAGTTATAAATGTAATTAAAAACGTATTAATATGGAAGATGTATGTGGTAGTATATATAAATAAATAAAATTATTCTTCTTTATTTTATATTAATTTTCTGATTTATTTTCATTTTAATTTAGGATAGGAATTTATAAGCATTTTTTGCTTCTACCTATACCTTTTCAGTCTTTCTCTTTTGTATATTATATAGGATAATATTGTATTGTATTTGATTTGATTGACTGAATAAAATACACAAACAAACAATAATGTTTTGCGGAAATGGCTGTAAAGATGGTCAGGGACGTTCATTTACCAACACATTTGCTTATCTCGCCTGTGGCAGCGGGGGTGTTTAGGCTTGGCTGCAGAGTGGGTGGAGCGGGGGGGGGTCAGGGAACGGTGTCTGATTAGCTGATTGTTAATCAGCACCAGGTGAGGCTAATCTGTGTGTGTCTCCATAAATGAGCAGTATGGACTGAGGAGCAGGAGAGTGGAGAGCAGAGGCACAGACGGCAGTCTCTAATGAAATATATGACCAAATATCCTTCTTGTATGCTCATCTTTTGGCACTCGGGGGAGAAACCTACTGGCGACCGCCACGAACCTGTTACATCGCCATTTATAGACGAGTTCAGTCACGGACTGTGTCGCAATGGTTTGATCCTTTAAAAAAAAGTACTTCCTCAGAAACTCAGTTGGGAAACATTGGTCAAAGTCTACATAAACCACACTCACATGGCTGCATCGGTGCTGTAAATATGCATCTTCCTAATGTGATTCCAAAGTAAGGGTGCGAGGATCAAAATTGCCTCTTAAAGGTATAAGCCGTGTGGGTTCACCAAACCAAAGGGGTCTTTATTTTGGCTGTAACTCTTTGGGTTATTATCCCTCCGACGCATGTGCAGCTAGAAAAGTGTGTCCCTTTAATTACATAAAGGGAATTGTGCACTGTAAACACTTTCGGCATTTCTCAATATGCGTTCTTGTGCGTACTTTCCTCTACTTGTGTCCTCGTGACTCGTGAGACGTCATCAGTCTCAGCCCGAGTACATGTTCCAATTCAAAGTTCGCTTCTCGCAAAGCACGGTCAAAATGCCCGGATGTGACTTGATCCTCCCACTTTCCGGAGGATGCATCAGAGGAGACTTGTGCGTACTCTGGCCAGCAGATATCCCAGAATGCATTTCACCAGCAACCGGAAACAATAGCGGAGGAGAAAATAAACTACTGACAGTTGACTTTTTATAAATACTACTGTTGTTGAGTCACGGAATGTAATTTTAGGATGTTTTGTTTATTTGACTGTAAAAAATAATTTACAGTGAATAATTAGAGTAAACCCAGGAGCAAGAACAGCTGATGTGGTGACGTCATCAAGTCAGCTGCTGTTCCAATCGCAGAAAGACCGTCCTCCCGACTCCCAAGTCCAGACTCCAAAAGAACACAAGTCTGTACTCGTGTACTTTGAATTGAGAAACGCCGTTTGTTTAGACAAGCTTGACATGTCGAGACCCCATTTTAGCTTTAGTGGATTATCTCCCCCCCCCACCACTAACATTCCTATCGCGTTGGGACATGACCTGCTTGTGTACAGGAGGAACGATTACTGCCACCAACAGCTCCATCTATGCTGAGGAAAGACCCTTTCCACAGCAGCCAATTGGACCATATCCCTGCAGGGTGGGGTAATTATAAACAATAATGATGGCCCTGTTCCATTTAGGTAGGCCAGGGTCCTAGTAGTGTACCTCCAGGCTCACTGGAATATCTGCGATAGACTTAATAAAATGGGGCCATCATGTATTGTATTATTACACCGGTCTTCACCCTGCTATAACATGTCAATATGAAAGGGGCCAGTGGTTTTCAGATGGATCCATTCGTATGTCCCATTAGACGACAGAGCCTCTGGGATGGGCGTGGCGTGTATCCCACTCTGCACAGCATCAAGCCTGGATCTGTTGTGTTGTGCAAGGCTGGCATTTGCGTATTGCCCACAATTCTGTGGGATCATCAAAGTCTGTGTTAAAAGCAACAATAGGGGACTGTTGACTGTCTCCACTGCACACAACTAAATGCTCGGGGTCTGCATACAAATGACATCATCCACACAGCTCTCTTGACGTGGGTTAACAATGGAATACACACACACACACAAACACAAACACACACACAGTGGCCAGTTTGTTAGGAATAACTGGTTAAACACCAATATTGACTCAACAATCGTGCAGAAAGTTATACCTTCATGAAGTTATAATATTCAGGTTTTTTTCACTCACACTTTTTAAGTCTTTTGGAGCGTGTGCTGTTGAGTTATATAACATTATGCCAAGTGTTGCTCCTCATACTTAGTCCATCTTTTTGGGGGCGTAGTATTTTACTGAACTGTAACTGCCCAAATTATTATTACCCTAAATCAACACCTCTTGAATAAGATAAGATAAGATAATCCTTTATTAGTCCCACAGTCGGGAAATTTCAGGATCACAGCAGCGGTGCACGTTAGAGCATTAATAAAAAAATAAAACACAATAACAATACTAAATACTAAACTAAAATACTAAATATACAGAGGAAACTAAATATACAAGGGGAAAACAAAGTAAAGTGCTGAGTAAAGTGTTGAGTTTGCCAGGATCTCCTGCAGAATACAGAATACAGTCTAAATAAACACTGTAGCATGATGTTCATGATTCATCTTTGTGGTGTATTGCAGGAATGTCGTATTAGACTGCGTTGGTTTCAGATATTGGAGTTTTTTCTTTTATAAAAAGTAGTAATACATATTTAGGAATCGCTCAGGATGTCGGCTGGTTACCTGGTGACCACTTTACATCATCATACTACTCCATGTAAATAAGGAATGATACACAGCTGTGTCAGTTACAGTCAGCCAGCGGTTTACCACGCTGGTACATTAAATAAAAACAACACATGTTCCAAATCTTTGATAAAATTTAAATTTTGAACAAATATATATTGTTTTGTTTGTGCGTGAAACAAGAGCCTACCTGTTCAGGTTTACGTTCAGATCCGAGTCCACCACGCACATCACGCTGGCAGTCTGGTCGTAATCGACTCGGAGAGTCCGTTGGTGGTTCATGACTGCCGTGTCCGTCCTCCGGTGAGTGGCACTCGGACTGGAGAAGAGATACCGACACTAATGTTGTTCGGAGACGAAGAAACGAGCACGCGCACCGATCTGGACTTGCACACTTTCAAACTAAAAGCCTGCAGGTCCAAGTCGAAAGAGCTTAAGCCTCTCTGGTCGCTGATTGGTCCACAGCCAAACATGCCCCTCCCACCCCTGTTACCTGTCTCTCATTTCAAGTGTCTATTGTGTGTCTGTCTCTCTGTTTGTTCACTGGGTTGGAAATGCCGCAGGTCTTTTATGTTTCGGGCGAAGAGTCACAGAGTATTTCCCAAGACGACAGCTTAAATAAACATTCATTTGTATTATTTCAATACCACAATTTGTTATAATTACGCAGGAATGCGTGAGATATATGATATGTGGGTGCATATATATATATATATATATATGTGCATATCCTGGGTGCATATATATATATATATATATATATATATATAAATATCTTGGGTGCATATATATATATATGCACCCAGGCACAACACATGGAAGTTAACACATTTTTAAGTACACATAAGGGCTCTTCCTCCATCCCATTGCAAACCGTAACATGGACATGATGAACATTTAATAATATAATAACATAATGTCAAAGTGCTGAGTTTACTTATAAACTGAAAATGGATAGGAAAATGATTTCCCCATCTTATTAATTATTTGTTTAAGCCTTCTTGTACTTTTACTTAATGTAAACATATATATGTGAGATGTAGCATAATATGGAATTACTCAAATTAAGTGCAAGTACCTTGAAAGAAATGTTACTTATAGTATTTGAGTGACTATTTCGTCCCTTTCCAATGGCCCCTTCCCTACCTCCCTTCTTCCAGTGCCCTTTCTGCGACCACATGGAGCTTCATTTTGATCTTGACGACACCTTTCATGAATGCATTTTGCAGGGTTTTGACGCCGTCACAAAATCCATCCACAGATAGACAGACCTGCTTCAGAACGAATGAGGGATTCTGGAACAGATGTTTTCCCACGACTGCATTTCCAGATTGTAAATTGAGATAAGAGAGCCATGATCTGTTGAGGTACATTACAGCTCAAGTGTTGACAAGTGCACAAGGAAATGAACAGTAGGTCTATATCCTAAAGTCATAAATGAAATCCTGCTGCTGACTGAATTTCTCAGCAAAACCTTCGTCAAAGACACACGCCTGGAGGCTGCACGTATACCATCCGAAGAGTTATGCCCAGACATGACCCAAAGAACATAATAAAAGACAAATAAAATGCAGTATAGGCATTGTCTCCAGACACCGCCACACATATTTGGTCATAAGAAATGAATGATTACTTTGTTTTCAAGTGCATTCCTTGTTTTTCATGCAATCCCTACAGTATACCTTTAAGATAAATAAATAAAAAAATACTAACAAGTTACTATTTCGTCACCCCCAAAACGTCTTTTTCATAACTTAATTTCACTCTCCTTTTTTTACTAATTTTCTCTACTTTATTTGCCTAAACGTATTTCATTGTTGTGCTAAACAAGTGGAGAGAAAAAAGTGAAGACATTTCTCACATTGTCTGCATATTATTACCTCAACTTCTTGTTCTAATAATAATAATTCTAACAATAACCCAATAACATTGTTTCTTCATTTCAAAAGGGCAGTGTGCGTTTGATATGGAAACTCATATACATTTCAACACATACATTGTCATAGTGTTTTTTGTTCCATAATATGAAATAATTTTTCCGACTTCAAACTATTTGTAATTCAAGTGTTGAACTCTCAAAAGGCATAAAGCGACAATAACCACCAATAACTTGTGAAATACTAATGCACTTCCGGGCAATTCAGAAAACAAAAAGGCTGTCACAAAACATCTCGGACTGAAACCCAATTAAATTGCTGCAAATGTTTGGCAGGTTTCAGTACGGACCAATAGAATAACTCTAAACATGCACGGAGGGGGGGGGGGGGGAGAAGGCGGGATCTAGGATATCCAATGCCACCAGCAGTGTTGCCAGGTCCGCGGTTTTCCCGCGGAATTGGGCTACTTTTGAAGTGTTGCCGCGGGTTGAATTTTTTTGTCCGCTGGTTCGGGTAGACCTATTTTGCATGCAAATTACATGAATATCTTTAAATAAAAATCCATATTTTAAATGAAATAATTTATTTATACCCAAATCCTACCTTAAACTGCTTTTAATGCTGGCATACGAAACATTTGGTGTTACTTTGTAGATATTACAATACATTTGGCAATGATAGCAATGCTGTTGGACTTTAAAAGCAGTGTATATGGTTTGGCACGGGCATATTTTGAGTTCTGATATTGGGCTGGTTTTTGGGCTGGTTTTGTCACACAGACCTGGCAACCCTGGCCACCAGCTCAATGCGCTTTGTTGTTCTTGTGGGACAGAAAGACGAATACAAAATATTGTTGAACTTGCTCCAAACAGCCGAAATCAACGTTTTACACGACTCGGTAAAATCAAACGTGGAGTTTGACCGACGTCGCGCGCTCACCGTTAACCGTAACGCTCCGGGACGGTGTGTCCGCTGTCGAGATTGGAGCGGAAGGAATTCACTGGGAAGAAAAGGGGGGGAGACGTTTCTGCTGGGATGCCTCGCGCAAGTTGGAAAAAACATGCATTGCGCGAGTCCGGCTCGAGTTGTGTCACTACACACATGACGTGCGTGTTCGCGTGACTCCCATCGAACTGCGCGCACGATTTCACGGTGGTTTTTGTTTTTCGGTTCGCGGTTAACGTGCCAGTTTAGCTCGTTAGCCACGTAGCTAACGTTACGCAGCCTCGTCGGGAAGACGTTTTAAAATGGCGGAGGGCTGGCCCGTTCCTCCGGCCCTTGTTGTCGTGCTGCTGAGTTTGAGTGCCCGGGCTCTGGCGTCTTGTCCGGCTCCGTGCTCGTGCTCAACGGGGCAAGATGAGGCCCGTGTCCTGGACTGCAACCGGAAAAGGCTTTCGACGGCTCCCGTGGACACACCGGAGGAGATAACCCAAGTGTAAGTGCACAGTGCGACGCGAACGTGTGTGATTTACTGACTCCACGTATCTGATTTGTAGAGCATCATAACAGACCAAGTTATCTTGATTCATAACGGTATGTTAATTATTTACGTTATTTTTTTCTTAGTTTGATGATGAAGGCATCAACGGGACATTTTAAAAATTTGAGTTTAGTCGTTAATATTTTAATAAACTGACTAAATTATACATGATCATAATTGGTCTTCAGTTGCCAGTTTATTAGGTACACCGAGTTAAAACCAATGCTATTTCCCATGGAGGTGTTTACTTTTATGTATGGCCACTTTGGAGGTCGTAGTTTGTGGTGCTGTTGCATTCTTTCTGATATTAAGTCTACTTTTTAAAGATTATAATACACCATCTCTGTTTATGTAATACAATTCAAGAGCAACATATTTACAACCTTATCTGAAACAAAAACAGATTATTATGACCATCACACTGGTAGCATTTATTGCTGGGCTGTCGAATAGAAGTTTGAAGTTGCAGCTCGGCGTCGTTAATAATCACACAATTTAATATAAGTATCACACGATGGTGAGTGTCTTCAACTTCTGGGAATGTGTTGTGTGATCTAGGATTTTAATGTGTGAGTGTGTGCTCATTGTTTTCATTTAATTTGTTAAAATTTTAGTTATTTTTCCTGTATAGACTTTAGGTCGTGTTAATTATGTGGCTTAAAGTGTCTTTGAGTACCTTGAAATGAGCTGTATAAATGTAATGCATTATTATTATTATTATTATAGGATCTGCCCGATACTGAAAAGATTGTATTTTTATTTTATTTAATGTGCGCCTTTCAATTATTCCGCTGCATATTTTTTTTAACCTTCAGTCTTTTTAATGTGACACTAATATTATCTTGAATTATCATTCCAGCACCATGAATCACAACGAACTGACCGTCGTCCCCTTCCTTGGAGATGTGTCCTCAAATATCACCTCGCTTTCACTGTAAGTATAACATCCCCGTCCTACTCGCACAAAACAGCCTTGAGTTTCTTCATATGAATACATGCCATGTCTTTTTCTTCTTTACGTGCTTCTCTCAAAGAAAAAAAAGACGGGTACACTTTAATTTGTCAAGATAAACACACATCTTTTGTTGTTGTTGTTTAGACCCTTTGGGAATAATTTGAAGCCTTCAATCTTTTGATGCCATATTATGTTTTGTAAACAAATAAACTGAAACCAAGACCATTAGGTATCGTCTTTTTTTTTTTTACTCAGCAACCGATATGAGTCTTTCCTCACGTTGATTCGATGTGAGTATTCCATGGACATATTGTTCTCCGATAGGATGCACTGATCCGCTACAGATGGGGGGGTGTTGGTGGCAATGGAGCCGCTCTATTCTATTCAGTTCTATGTTTACGTCTGGTTACACATGTGCGCTCTACGTCTGCTCCGCACAGCTGAGAGGCGACAACAGCATGTCAACAAGTGCTCCTACTTTTTGCGTCTTAAGATTAACTGTCTGGATATTTTATTAAACAAAGTAGAAAAGCAACGTTCATATCGAGACCGATGTCACCTTACACTTAGTACCGACCGGGACAAAATAAGGTGAAAGCTAATATTCTGCCGTGTTTTTTAATATGGTTCAGGGTTCACAATCGGATCTCGGAACTTTTGATGCATCAGCTGCTGCCGTATATTTCCTTGGAGTCACTGGACCTGACATCCAACTCAATCTCAGAGCTCAAAGTCGGATCTTTCCCCTTCATGCAGCTGAAATATCTGTAAGTAATCCTCTTCATTTCTTCACATCGAGGAATAAATTAACTTTAAGAACAGCCTGACAATACAAATCTAGAAAAGTGTATGTGTACATACATCGACCACGGCTCCATATCACGGCACATGTATAGTATTTTAATAATAGAAAACATCCAAGATCTAATCTAATGTTGTTGGACACTTGTCGTACCAGTACACCAGTTTACTACGTTAGAGTAACTAACTGTAAAAAAAGGGAAATAGGCGGTGTCCATAATGCAACAGTCAGATGGCAGCAGTTATGGCTGAGCACAAAAGACATCTTGTTTGGATAAGTTTGCTGTGGCGAGGAAGTATCTTATTTGTCTGTGGGATGTTCTCATACCGCAGATTTAACAACAGAGCAAAGAGTCTTCTCCTTCTTGATTTTGGCTCTCATGTTTTCTGCTCTTTTATCTCGAAGGAATTTGAGTAATAACAAGATCAGCGTCCTCGAGCCGGGCTGCTTCGAAAACATGTCCAGCTCCCTGCTGGTGCTGAAGCTGAACAGGAACCGACTCGCTGCGCTGCCACCTAAAGCCTTCAGACTGCCACAGCTTCAGTTCCTGTGAGTGTCGCATGCGGCTGTGTTTTCGGTGCAACGCTCACCTAATTTGTCGAAAATGTAACCGTTGATATTTGGCAGATTAAAGCTGGGTGAATTTGGTGTAAATCCAACGGCTCTAGTATCTTTGGTTGAAGGACGCCGGTCTTTACTCTCATTGCAGTGAAATGAAGCGCAACAAGATCAAGATCGTGGACAGCCTGACGTTCAAAGGGATGGAATCGCTGAGGTCTCTGAAGATGCAGAGGAACGGCATCACGAAGCTCATGGACGGAGCCTTTTTTGGGCTTAATAACATTGAAGAACTGTAAGTACAATGTCGTAGAGTCTTCTTTAAAGTGACATGAAACAGTCGGCTCATAAGTTGTCGAATAGTGTAGGAAAAGCTACAGCGATTACTGTAAATGCGCTCATGTTTGTTGGGAAGGAGGAAGCCTCACTACTTATTTAGTACTTTTCATGCAGCTGTCAAAACAATTTATGCAACTGCATTTGCTTTTGTTTATTCCACCTGCGTCTCCAGAGAGCTGGAGCACAACAACCTAACGGAGGTCAACAAAGGCTGGCTGTATGGGCTGCGCATGCTGCGCGTCCTGCGGGTCGGCCAGAATGCCGTCGGCCTCATCCGACCAGACGCCTGGGAGTTCTGCCAAAAGCTGGAGGAACTGTGAGTGTGTTTGCTTCACGGCTAGAATCCCCGCAAAGTGAAGAGGCCCCTCGCTCTCGCTCACTCTCACTCTCACTCTCACTCTCACTCTCACTCTCACTCTCTCTCACACTCTCACTCTCACTCTCTCTCACACTCACACTCTCTCTCTCTCAGTACAGTTGGTGTCTGGAGCTGATTCAGTGATGTCTTGCCTGTCCACTGCACCCCCCCCCCCTTTTTTTTAAATGCCTACTTTTTTTTAGAGTACTATTCTTTGATATGTAGCACAATATTGGTGTTAAATGCAGAATTGTTTTCAAATATTAATTCTCATGATTCTTGTTTTGTGCAGAGACTTGTCCTTCAATCACCTGACGAGACTGGAGGAGACGGCGTTCGTAGGGCTGGGTCTCCTGGAGAGCCTGCTCCTCGGAGAAAACTCCATCAGCCACTTGGGAGAGGGAGTGTTCAGTGGCCTGGCAAGTCTGCGCACCCTGTAAGTGCTCCTCTGGATAATCTCTCGGAAATATGTGTGACCTATAGGATCTAAGCGGTGCAATATTGCGCAGTATACGAAATGTAACCCCCCTGACATGTGCTTTGAATATAACCGAGTGCAAAACGCATCTAAATTAAATATCTGGGAGGCAATGCACCCTCAGAGCTGAGTCGGCGTCTTGCATGTGAGCCATGTGCTGCAGAGAAGGTTGTTGTAATAGTGAGCGTGGGAGAGAGTAAACCGCTTCACACTGAGCCAGGAGGCTGAGAGGTAGAGGTTGACGCGGTCTTTTGTTAGTGTGGGTCGAGCAAGAGTTCTTCTGGTCTGGGATTCAGGTTTGTTTTGTTTTTTAATATTTCATCAGACAGGCCTGAAATAATATCGCCGTACACCAAGCTCAACGTTTCAGCGTTCACGGAGCATATCGACCAATAACGCGTCACGGGGAGACATTTGGATGTTCTTTCTCCAGCTCTGGATACGATTCAATATTGTGCACCACTCCGTTTATTAAGTTGACGGGAGTGAACTTTTACAATACATTAAAACACCCAATATCGGGGCCGAGAAAACACATTCGAGAGTGGTATAAATTCGCTGCTTCACCTTTTCCGATTCACACTACGGGAGCCTGCTGTACCGACCCCGATCGAGTTGAAGAGCAGCGAATGAGTATTGTAAACCGTTAAATTCAGAATTGATGCCTCATCCGATTGACCCTTCTGTTCGGCCTTTCAAGAGACCACTGATCAAACTATTTAGAACTAGAACGGGAACTCGGTGGAGCGCATACCTTCTTATATCACAAGATTGGGCATTGAATTATGAACATTTGGACAATTGGATAAAAATTGACCACTATGGTAAAAATAAGATTTTGACCTTTTCATGGCCTTGACCTTTGACCCGATCAATTCCAAAATCTAAACAAATGGTCTCCGGATAATAACCAATCATCCCACCAAATTTCACGCGATTCGGTTTGATACTTTTTGAGTTATGCGAGTAACACGCATACAAATAAATAAATACACGGCGATCAAAACATAACCTTCTGCATTTTCAATGCGAAGGTAACAATATCGGCTGAAAATGGTAATCGTTGGGAGCACTTGTGACGAGATGGAAATGCGGCAATAAACTTCGGCGAAGTCAACAGAAATCGCTCTGACACGCTGCGCAATTGAGACAATTGAGCGCCTATTAAAGGAAAGCACCTCTTTAATCTCATATCATTATTTGTATTTCTTCGGTTAGTTCGCGGTTGACCGGTGTCTGCTGAAAAAAGCTAAACTACCCGAAACTGACATGTCTATTCTGAGCCACGTTAACAGCCACAACAGCTCTGAAACTACTTTTATAGCTCAGAATATCAGCCTAATTGAGCAGGTGTGTCCCCTTCACCACGCATTTACCTGCGAGGTAAGACGTGTTGTTAGTAGAGGAAGTTGTGAACTCGCAATTCGCCGCGCAGACTTTCCGCTCTGGCCACCGAGCCGCAACGAGATCGAGGTTATATTTGGGCGTTTGGCCGTCCTCGGAGCTTTCATGGGAGACGAGGTTCTTTCAGAGGTGGCCGAGCGCGAGGGAAGAGGAACAAAAGAGCCCGTAACCGCCCGGTAACCACAAAGCTCCTCTGTGTCCCGGCGCTGAGCGGAGCCTGAACCGCAGGGGCAGCGAACTGTAACGCACCGTGGAAGTATAGCGTCTCCGATTGTTAGCCTCTTGCAGGGTTCGTACGATCATGGAAAACCTGGAAAAGTCATGGAAAAAAACTCAAATCATGAAAGTTTTGAAAAAGTCATGGAAACGTGTTATATTCACATGTTCATTTACGCCGAGTTTGAAATAATTGATATGTTTTTTTAAAGAAAGATGCTTAAAAACGCACAACATTTTCTAAATTGTTCATCTTTATACCGGGATTTCAGTTTGGTTGTGGAAATTTGGTTTAAAGTCATGGAAAAGTCATGGAAATCCACTGGTCAAAATGTGTAAGAACCCTGTCTCGTGTGAGAGTCGCTGGCATCGGCAGCCACAGGGGAAGTCATGTGCGTCTCTTTTGCAACAGATGTGATGTTTCTTATGCCTTTTAAAATGTCAATCTTTGTCTTTTCAGAGATATCCGCAATAATGGAATCTCCTGGGCCATCGAAGACTCCATTGGTTTGTTTGGAGGAATGAAGAAGCTGAACACACTGTGAGGACACTCAGCTTGTACACACAGATACCCGATTGATGGATTTTGCTTTAATATGTGATGCGTGTTTGTAAAATGTCTTTTTTTTAGACACATATAGCAGGTGCATCTTTTATTCTGTGGCAGTGAGACATACTTTTACACAAAAAACAGAGTTCTGTTTCACGTGCTTATTATAACTAGGCTGGTGAAATGTCTACATTTTGTATTATTTTTCTGAACTGAAATGAAATGTTTTTATTTTACAGAATCATACAGCGGAACAAAATCAAGTCGATCACTAAGAAAGCGTTTGAGGGTCTGGAGGAGCTGGAGCACCTGTGAGTGAAGCCACTGCTCACTTGTCAAGACTTTTATCACTGTCCTGTTGTTGTTGTTGTTGGAAAAGTCATGGAACAAACTTAAATCATAAAAGTTTTGGAAAAGTCATGGAAATGTGTTATAATCACATGTTCATTTACGCCGAGTTTGAACTAATTAATAGGTTTTTTAAAGAAAGACGCTCAAAATATAAGCCGGCGTACACTCTCTACGCACAATTTTCTTAATTGTTCATGTTTATACCGAGATTTCAGTTTGGTCATGGAAATTTGGTTTAAAGTCATGGAAAAGTCCTGGAAATCCACTGGTCAAAATGTGTCAGAACCCTGGGTGTGTCTCATCCATATTTCTGTTCCACTCTTCAGGGACCTCAGCAAGAATGGCATCATGTCGATCCACCCCGAGGCGTTGTCCCACATGAAGCTCAAAGAGTTGTGAGTACACTAAACGAATCTCACAGCTTCTCACTGTGTTGTTATTGTTTAATTTGACTCGTGTCATAACAATGTGGCTTTCATTAAAAATAAATTAAAATGACTATCATTTAAATTGCCATTACATAGTTGCATGAAGAAGATGAATAATGTTGGCAGGTTGTTGGTAAACGTTCACATCTCATCCCGTTTTGGCGAAGACGCTTAAAGATGCGTGTGACTGCTGAGTCATTGGATTGTCGTCTAGCAGGGTTCGTACGGTCATGGGAAACCTGGAAAAGTCATGGAATTTTTAAATGGTCATTTCCAGGCCTGGAAAAGTCATGGAACAATCTTAAATCATAAAATGTTGCCAAAAGTCAAAGAAATGTGTTATAATCACATGTTCATTTACGCCGACTTCGAAATAATTAAAAAATTTTTTTAAAGAAAGACGCTCAAAATGTAAGCCGGCGTACTCTCTCTATACGCACAATTTAAAAAAATGTTCATGTTAATACCGAGATTTCAGTTTGGTCATGGAAATTTGGTTTAAAGTCCTGGAAATCCACTGGTCAAAATGTGTAAGAACCCTGTCTAACCAAATTGTGTATTTGTTGGTCAAGCAGGGATGTTTTTATTGCACTGTAATTCGGATTACGACGGATTATTGAGCTTTCCATCAGCCCGTCTCGGAGCCGCCTCTCAAGAGGTGGCGAGCGAACGGCCCCAGCAGCTGTTAAGCGGTATTCTGACAGTCGTCATATCCTGTTATGCATCAGTCTGATGATTTAGTAGAAAGTAGGGATGCACCGATCTGATCGGCGCCGATCCATATCGGCCGATATTCCCATTATCGGTTTTGATCGGCGTTCTCAAAACGGCCGATCAGATGACGTAACATCTGCGAGAAAAACTATCAGAGACGTTTCAATCGCGGCGCATCGCAACGGAGACGATGCGCCCGGCGAGGGCGCAGAGTGAGAGGTCAGCGAGGGGATCCTCACCACCGAGCGGCGTCCCCGTCCCCCGAGTTGAATCTCTGGGTCGACTCAGCCGACTCTCACATGTCTGCCCCTATAGACTGATGCTCACGGTAAACTCATTCGATCAGGAGCGCGCAAGGGTTTTGTAATTTCCCGCTTGCGGGATCAATAAAGTATACATCTATCTATCTATCTATAAAGTTAGCGGAAGGATTTAAGTGACAACATCCGGTTTTGCAAAGTTAGCGGAAAGAACCACGTGAAACAACATCCGTTTATCAAAATAAGATGTCGACAAATCAAACACTAACATATAAAAGTAAACAATGAACTGATTTTGTATCTTTATAGATAGTTTCTGAGATTTAGCTTCAATTATGCTAACATTAAAACATTTTTACTGTACCAAGGAAGAGTTTATAAAAATAAGTCAGACTTTTGTATGTTAAGAAAAGTCCTGTAAATGGATTCCCCCAAGAGTTCCAGGAAATGAATAATGCAGATGTGTTCCATACATATCTGAAATCCCCTATAATAGCAATCAAACTATTTTAATGTATCAATTAGGAAATTTTTCAAAGTAAAAGTCCTAAATGTTTAAAGAAATCGGTAATTTCTTTAATGTTTGAGTTGCTTTATATATGTATTTCCTCATAGTCCTAGGCAATAATGCTACACAATAAATAGAATGCTTCAATCGACACCGTGATCGGTGATCGGTATTATCGGATCGGCAGATACTGATTTCAGTGATCGGTGATCGGCACCAAAAACCTGATCGGTGCATCTCTACTTTTAACCTAAACAAAGCACTCCTTCTGTTCTCGCCTTTCAAAATAAAAGCCCTACACGCATATTATGTCACTGTTTACCAGAAGGGAACTCAAATTTGCTCAGCATTTCACTCCAGTGAAATAGTTTACAGTAGCTTTGGCGATCGCTTCAGAACGAAGGGATCCTTGTAGGGTGAATCTATTCAAACCTGTTGTTGGAAAAAGTGTGGCATGAGTATTTTTGATGAGAAGTATCCGCCCCTCCCCCCTCTCTGTGTTACAGCTTTTAGTTTGTCGATACTTACCTTTCGGTTCAGAGGAGCGAGGCTATTCTTAGCAACCATTCGTCACACGTGATCACGAGGCCCCCAGAGCTCCGTCTTCCTGACATATTGGGTATAATAACAAATACACCGTTGCTCTCGCAGGCTTACTGTCACTCGGTTGCGCGGGCAGCACTGTGGATAACTGCCCTCTTTTAAACGAATTGAACCATCATTTCAACCAAGTACATTCAGGTTTGCGTCCCTAGAAAGGCTAAATCCCAAATCCCATTCTGAAACGTTCACACACCCATCCTGTAAATCCCTGATTCCTCTTCATCTGTTCAGCGGGTTCCTCTCATCCTTTTTTTTCATCTCTCCCCCGGCAGATTTAAACAAAATCTCCCGACGACTCGTCTCACGCGTCCCTCCGTTTCCTCTTTGTGTGCCCTCAGCATCCTGAACACGAGCAGCCTGCTGTGCGACTGCCACATGCAGTGGCTCGGGCCCTGGCTGACCCACAGCCGGTTCCAGCGCTCGGTGTCGGCGGTCTGCGCTCATCCTGCCAGCCTGCTCGGCCACAACGTCCTGTCCGTCGGCCCGGAGGAGTTTGTCTGTGGTCAGTCACATTCTCTCTCTCTCTCTCTTTTCTTTATACTGCTCCCAGGCTGATCCATTATAGGCACTGGAGAATGTTTGTTGATGTACGCCAGGAAGGAAGTTTTCATTTTGGGATTGTTGTATCAAGGATTATTATCATTATTACCTTTGCATTGAAAATGCAAAAGGTAATGTTTTGATCGCCGTGTATTTAATTATTTATTTATTTGTATGCGTGTTATTCGCATAACAAAAAAAGTTTTAAACCGAATCGCATGAAATTTGGTGGGATGGTTGGTTATTATCCGGGGACCATTTGATTAGATTGTGGGATCAATCGGGTCAAGGTCAGGGAAAGGTCAAAATCTTCTTTTTACCATAGCACGGTCAATTTTTATCCAATTGGCATGCAACTAATGTCAACATGTTCATAATTCAATGCCCACTCTTGTGATATGCGAAGGTATGCGCTCTACCGAGTGCCCATTCTAGTTCCATATAGTTTTGGGCTTGGGGGGGGTCAACTGTCAGCCAGCGTTTATGAGACACGGAGAAAATGTGACATGGTGATCTTCGCAATAAAACATCTTTGATGGGACGTGTCGCGTCTCGGCCAATCAGCGTTAAGATGTCTACAGCGTCTTCATCGGGGGGGTTTAGAGGTGGCTTGAATGTCATCCCGCTACATCTACTGCTGTCATGTTGCACGGCGCATCGATATTAAGAAGTTATCCCTACGTTAAAAACAATACGATTTTACATATTTTTAGTGTCAATACTTCCTTTTTCCCCCCTCGTGAGTTTTCAGGTATGTTGTTTGGCTCTGGAGATGTTATTCAGCGGTTTAATACCCAGTTGCACAAAATGTCTCGGGACACTTGTGTGAATGCAGTTCTGGCTCCATAGAAGCCCAGGCCCACCTCCGTGTCGCTCTTTCTGTATTTAAATACTTTCTGTTGAACGACAACTAATATCTTCCAGAGGTCTGCTGTAGAAATGTGGGTTTTCTAACTTTCGAAAAGAAGAAAAAAAATGCCTCAAGCGCTCCACACTTTCTGTCCCCCGCCGCAGATGATTTCCCCAAGCCTCGGATCACGAGCCACCCGGAGACGTCCGTGGCCATGCGGGGCAACAACGTGACGCTGAGCTGCGTCGCGTCCAGCAGCAGCGACTCGCCGATGGCCACGGCCTGGCGGAAGGACGGGGAGGTGCTTTACGACGCGGAGGTGCAGAACTACGCCCAGTACCAGGACGGAGAGCTGATCTACACCACCGTGCTGCACCTCCTCAACGCCAACTTCACCGACGAGGGCCGGTACCAGTGCGTGGTCTCCAATCACTTCGGCTCCGACTACTCCGACAGGGCCACGCTCACTGTGAACGGTGTGGGAACGTGATTCACATCCATCGGTCGGGCTCACGAGACCGTCTCGTGCATTTTCCCATGTCACTAATGAGAGCGTCTTGTTTTTCTTTCAGAGCTGCCATCATTTCTTAAAACCCCCATGGATCTTACCATCCGAACCGGGACCATGGCCCGGCTGGAGTGCGCCGCCGAAGGCCACCCGTCGCCGCAGATCGCGTGGCAGAAGGACGGCGGCACCGACTTCCCGGCCGCCCGGGAGCGCAGGATGCACGTGATGCCGGACGACGACATCTTCTTCATCGCCAACGTGAAGACGGAGGACATGGGCGTGTACAGCTGCACGGCTCAAAACGCAGCCGGCAGCCTGTCTGCGAACGCCACGCTCACCGTCCTGGGTGAGTCACGCCACACGGCACGTTCCAGATCGGCCGAGTCACTCTGCTCAAATTGGCTGCTGCTTGTTCTCCGTCACCCGTTCCACATCTTTTGTTTATTTTTGTTTGCCGATATGCAATTTTATCTCAGGACTCACCCGTATTATGTCCATGTGGAACGGAGCGTTTCAGACGCACCGATTGCATCACGGCTCATAATGAGGTCTTTGAGCCAAATGAGCACCCAAGACATTCTGAGGTTTGCTGCATCAGTGGACAGACAGATACTCACCCAGGAACCCACACACACACACACACACACACACACACACACACACACACACACACACACACACACACACACACACACACACACACACACACACAGACAACCTGGGAGAGAATAGGAGCTATGCTTCTGATGCTTTTATTTTAACTATTTGCTTGTATATAATAAATGACTCTTAACTCTTAAATGAGGCTTAAAACATTAGACCGAACAAACTTCTCTAAACCTATCGTTCAGAACTGCTTTTAATGTGATTGTTTGTTGTATGTTGTCATTGTTTTCATTTATTTTATTGAAATTTTTGTTATTTTTATTGTATAGATTTTCGAATGTTTAATTTTGTGATGTAAAGTGTCTTTGAGTACCTTGAAAAGAGCTATATTTACTTAATGCAATATTATTATTATTATTATTATAAAAAAATTTAAAAAATCTCCTCTTCCAGAAACTCCGTCCTTCATGCGGCCGCTGGAAGACAGAACGGTGGCGCGCGGCGAGACCGCCGTGCTCCAGTGCATCGCCGGCGGCAGCCCGGCCCCCCGCCTCAACTGGACCAAAGACGACGGGCCTCTGCTCCTCACCGAGCGCCACTTCTTCGCCGCGGCCAACCAGCTCCTCATCATCGTCGACGCCGGTCCCGCCGACGCCGGGAAGTACACCTGCATCATGTCCAACACTCTGGGAACGGAGCGCGGCCACATCTACCTGGGCGTCTCGCCGTCGCCCAACTGCGACATCGGCATGGGGTACGACCAGGACGGCTGGACCACCGTGGGCATCGTGGTGATTGTGGTGGTGTGCTGTGTGGTCGGAACCTCGCTGGTCTGGGTCATCGTCATCTATCACATGCGCAGGAGAAGCGAGGACTACAGCATCGGCAACACAGGTCAGCAGTTTGGACGCACGAGAACCGTCTGCGATATGAAATACACGCGCCTTCTATTCGAAGCTTTACCGAGTTACAGTGGCGGCTTACAAAGCATGAAATGTGTCAATGGGGGCGGAGCTTTGTTGTGAGGATAAGACCGGTTCACACGGGGTCGCTAGGTTTCCATAAAAATCCTGGACATGTCATTTGGATTTGTAAATATCAATTTTCAGGCCTGGAAAGTGATGGAAAATGTGCTTAAAAACACCTGCATGCTTAAGTATATGTGCTTCAGTTAAGATTGACAAAGAGCATCTCGTTATGGTTAAACAATACTTAAATGATCAGATCAGTTATTCAATTAAATTCAGTTTATTTTGTTTAGCCCAATATCACAAATGACATATTTGCCTCTTTACAATCTGCACACATACGACATCCCTGTTATGTCACTTGACGTTGCGTTAGTTGTTATAATCTCTTTTTTAATACTATTTTGTATTCACATAGCACGGGGGAAAGTGTGGGAAATGCGTTCTTTCAACATGTGTCTGAAGTCGGCAGCGTGTCCGTCTGTTCCAGATGAGATGAATCTGCCAGCAGACATCCCGAGCTACCTTTCCTCTCAGGGCACGCTGTCGGAGCCTCAGGAAGGCTACAGCAACTCTGAGGCCGGCAGCCACCAGCAGCTCATGCCCCCCCTCTCCAACGGATACGTCCACAAGGGCACCGATGGCGAGTATTCTTCTCTTTTTTTAAGATTTTATCCAACACGTTTACTTTTTTTTCTTGCGATGAATTCAATTCATTTTAATTCAGTTTATTTGTATAGCCCAATTTCAAAAATTACAAATTTGTCTCGGAGTGCTTTACAATCTGAACACATAGACATCCCTGACCTTTGACCTCATATCGGATCAGGAAAAACTCCCAAATAACCCTTCGGGGGAAAAAGGGAAGACACCTTCAGGAGAGCAACAGAGGAGGATCCCTCTCCAGGATGGACAGATGCAATAGATGTAATGTAACCAGAAGGACAGATTTAGAGTTAAAATACATTCAATGAATATGACAGAGTGTATGAATAGTTCATAGTAGGCATATTCCACGATGGAGACCTCCACGATCCATCAGGCAATAACAATGAATGAATGATTAATCGTTTTGTAAGATCCATAACAGGCTTTATCATGATGAAAAGAGAATTATGTCACCGTCTTGGCATATTAATGAGTGTTTTGCACAACTGAAGCGCACACACACACACGCATTGTCCTTGTAAAATAAACAATGAATTACACACTTCTTATTGTAATCATCTTTGAGCTGCACATGGGAATCTCGAGGTTATCTCCGCTCCCATCATTACACGCTGGTTTGGTTTGAGTTTGCATTGTTTTGATCACAAGACAACAAAGTTTGTCGTGTCAACATCACAAAGGTCCACCAGCCAGCGCCACCCGTACAAATCACTCCAAACTGAAATGGAAAAACATGTTTTAAAAGAAATTTCTTCAGATGAAATGCCGCTAATCCGGGCTTCTTTTCGGGATTTAAAGGTTTCTGACATTCCCGTCTCTAGATCCTTTTTGAAATGAGACACTGACTCTTTCCACTCGTGTCCCAGGTGCGTGTTATGGAGACGCGGCAAACGAGGGGGAAGCTGAAGGCAGCGGCATGCTGCACCGCCGGGTCAGCTCTCTGTTCACCGGCCGGAGCAGCTTCCACCCCGGAGAGGCCCGCGAGGGGACGTCTGGACTCGCCACAGGTTGGTGTCCTCCACGTACAAGCACTTATGTGTGGTTGTTTAGTTAATTTTTTACATGAAACTCTGCTTTTCACCACATATACAATTTTATTTTTAATATGACAACATTGAACTAATGAAATTAGAAATTAAATAAGAGAAAATGCATGCTGCATATTTTTCTTCTTCATAATGTGCAAACAAAACCACATCTAACACTAATGAACTTATTAATGCGACACCTTTTTTTATACACTAAAAGCAGCTCAATTTTGAGGAGGGAAAAATACCAACAGTATAACTGCATTACAGTTATATTGTAACAAAAAACACTTTTTGTTATGTTTTGTCTGCACATCTCCAACACTGAAATTAGATTCCATGTCTTGAAGAAAGGCTTTTTAAAGTGTACGGGGGAAAAACAAAGGCACGCTATTCTTTTTATTTCATTTTCATGAAACGATTGAATACAGATTGTAATTGTCTCTCTCTCTTTCTCTCTCCAGGTGGCGGTCCGGCTCCGCTGGTCGTCTGCGCCGACTGCTACGACAACGCCAGCATGTACTCCCGCACGATGAACTACTGCCCCTACGCCTATCTGGGCGACGACGGCCCGCTGGACAAGACTCTGCCGGAGCCGCCGGAGGACTTCAGCGAGCCGCCGGCGGCCCAGAGCGAGGATGCGGCGCTGGAGAGCCTCATGAGCAACCTGGACGACTCGTCCGACTTCCTCACCTCGCAGCGCATGAGGCTGAACGGCCACGCCCCCCCGGGGCACTACGCGAACGGTGAGGCGGCATGTCGTCCGTTAGAGGTTATCATGGCAGACCTGCTGAGGTGTTTTTGGATAACGTGTTGAATGTTGACCCTCCTGCAGCGACTGAACAGATATATATATATATACATACACACACACGTATATATATATATATATACAGTGCATCCGGAAAGTATTCACAGCGCTTCATTTTTTCCACATTTTGTTATGTTAGTCTTTTTACAAAATGGATTAAATTCATTATTTTCCTCAACATTCTACACACAAAAACCCATAATGACAAAGTGAAAACTGTTTTTTGCAAATTTTTGCACATTTATTAAAAATAAAGAACGAAAACATAATATGGACATAAGTATTCACAGCCTTTGCTCAATACTTTGTTGAAGCACCTTTGGCAGCAATTACAGCCTCAAGTCTTCTTGGGTATGATTCCACAAGCGTGGCACACCTATTTCTGGGCAGTTTCTCTCATTCTTCTTTGCAGAACCTCTCAAGTTCCATCAGGTTGGATGGGGAGCGTTGGTGCACAGCCATTTTCAGATCTCTCCAGAGATGTTCAATCGGGTTCAAGTCAGCGCTCTGGCTGGGCCACTCCAGGACCTTCACAGAGTCGTCCCGAAGCCACTCCTTTGTTATCTTGGCTGTGAGCTTGGTCGTTGTCCTGTTGGAAGATGAACCGTCGCCCCAGTCTGAGGTCCAGAGCGCTTTGGAGCATGTTTTCATCCAGGATGTCTCTGTACATTGCTGCATTCATCTTTCCCTCAGTCCCGACTCGTCTCCCAGTTCCTCCCGCTGAAAAACATCCCCACAGCATGATGCTGCCACCACCGTGCTTCACTGGAGGGATGGTATTGGCCAGGTGATGAGCAGTGCCTGGTTTCCTCCAGACATGACGCTTGGCATTCAGGCCAAAGAGTTCAATCTGTGTTTCATCAGACTGGAGCATTTTGTTTCTCATGGTCTGAGAGTCCTTCAGGTGCTTTTTTGCAAACTCTAGGCGGGCTGTCATGTGCTTTCTACTAAGGAGTGGCTTCCGTCTGGCCACTCGACCAAACAGGCCTGATTTGTGGAGTGCTGCAGAGATGGTTGTCCTTCTGGAAGGTTCTCCTCTCTTCATAGAACAACGCTGGAGCTCTGTCAGAGTGACCATCGGGTTCCTGGTCACCTCCCTGACTAAGGCCCTTCTGCCCCGATCGCTCAGTCTGGCTGGGCGGCCAACTCTAGGAAGAGTCCTGGTGGTTCCAAACTTCTTCCATTTCCAGATGATGGAGGCCACTGTGCTCATTGGGACTTTCAATGCTGCAGAAATCTTTCTGTACCCTTCGCCAGATCTGTGCCTCGATACAATTCTGTCTCGGAGGTCTATAGATAATTCCTTGAACTTCATGGCTTGGTTTATGCTCTGATATGCAGTCAACTGTGATACCTTACATAGACAGGTGTGTGCCTTTCTCAATCATGTCCAATCAACTGAATTTAGCACAGGTGGACTCCAATCAAACATCTCACGGATGATCAGTGGAAACAGGATGCACCTGAGCTAAATGTTGAGTGTCATGGCAAGGCTGTGAATACTTATGTACATGTTATGTTTTCGTTCTTTATTTTTAACAGATTTGCAAAAATTTGCAAAAAACAGTTTTCACTTTGTCATTATGGGTTGTTGTGTGTAGAATGTTGAGGAAAATAATGAATTTAATCCATTTTGTAAAAAGGCTGTAACATAACAAAATGTGGAAAAAGTGAAGCGCTGTGAATACTTTCCGGATGCACTGTATATGTGTGTATATATATATATATATACACACACACATATATATATATGTATGTGTGTATATATACATATGTGTGTATATATATATATATATACATACACGCCGGATCGGAGCTCTGCGGCGCGCGAGACGGAGAGCGGAGTCGTGTTAACGCGACACGTAGAGACAGAATGACACGCTGCTGGTTAGAGACGACCAACAACAGACGGATTGGAAGCTCATTCTGCGCATGCATTAAATGCGTTAAAAAAATTAACTAATTATAACGCGTTAACTCGTTATTTTTCACAGCACTAATATATATATATATATGTGTGTATATATATATATAAACACCTGTAAACATTTTCTTTATTTAGTGGCTGTTGTACATCTTGCAGAAGCTCAGGCAGGTTTGCTCTTTTCTTTCCTTCTTGTACAAAGTATAAACACGGAGGTCAGAGATCGACTGAAGCCGCTTCTCTTACAGACGACAGATTTCCTCTCACTTCCCGGGGAACTCACAGGATTGTGTTCATGGGAGCTCTTCACCTTCCTGATGTGACGTGTGTAGACGCATGCAGTGGTGAATGTTGTTCAGGTGATCGTAGAACCAGAGAGCTCCTGCTAACGTGACGAATTGTGTTGAGATCAGATGAGAAATGACTGGAAAATCAAAACAAGCTACTTGAATGTGGTTTTTATCAATAATCAAAAGGTATAGAGCTGAAATTACCAATTCTTTTAACTGCTAATTAATTGACAAGTTTCTCTTTTTTTATTCACTTTTTCTTTTTTAAATGTCTCAACAAAAAAAGTGTTAAAAAAACAACTTTAAAAGTATTGTTTTGTCAAACCAACACTCTAAGATGAGAAGGTTTTCAGGTTACCTGGATGTAAAACGGTGAAAAGTCTCAACTTATTAAATATTTGGCAACTTTGCTTGATGCATAACTTAACTGGGATAGAAACACTTTTTTGGGCGTCGTGAATCAGTTGGTAGGAGATGATATGTGGGTGTTTGATGTTTGTTTTGCTGTGTTTGCAGAGTACCTCATCAGGTCCTTCTGGGCGGACGGAACCGGCCCGCCGCCGCTCCCCACGGCGCTGCAGAGGGCGCCGCCTCTGATTTCCGCCGAGGATCGCAGCGACGCGGAGGAGGACTGTTACCCCAGCCAATGCACGCATGAATACAGAAGCGCCCCCAACAGGACTAACCCTCAGGACCGCCACGCCCCCCCCACATAGGTCCTTCCACTGCACCCCCACCGGCTGCCTCCGACTCCCCTCCCACTAGCCCCGCCCCCTTCAGCCACTACCTCCAAAGAGACTCCTCGCAGTCTGCCAAAGATGCTCTCTCGTATGTTTACATTCCACCGTCTCACCCGAGAGGACGTGCGGGCGTTCTCCACCGCGGAGAGGCCGCTGTCCCGGACCGGAGGAACCGGGCGCGGGATTCGATTTACCTCCACCTCCGCAGGACCCTTTTTTTCCCTCTACTTTCTCCCTCGTCCTCTTCCTCTAGAGAAAAGCTATGAATGTATGCTTCAAAGAGCCATGTCGGATGCTGCCGCGAGAACGCCAAGACGCGGCAGAGTCTTTACCACCTCCCTCCTCTTCATCCTCCTCCTCCTCCTCCGTCCCCGCTGCTGGCAGTTCTGTCTCATCATTCCCGGTACGGACTCCTGTCGGAGCGGCTCGCACGGCGAGAAATGACAAAAGCCGCCGATTCCCGAGAAGGGGCGGCGTGAACGGGCGCCGCGTGTCGTTCCCCGACCAGCAGCTTGTGGTTGTAAATACGAGAACATTGAAAACATGCGCCCTACATTCCCACAGCCGGACTCGAGCGACGCTGTGTTGTTATATATATATATATATGAACATGTAGCCTGTATCATCTTTATCCGACCTTGTTTTTGTCTCATGTCCGTTGATAATTCCTTCATTTCATGTCTTTTGTAAATGAAAGCGTAAACATTTTTTTTTTGCACGTGACGATCGTGGTTTTGCTTTTCTAGAAGTCGTCTATCGGACGGCATTTTTAACATTTAACACGCCTTCTCGGTGACCTCAGTCGGGTGACATTAAGGCGCGCGTGTGTATGTATGTGTGTGTATATGTGCACAGTATGCACTGATTGCCCCCCCCCCCCCTCTTATCATGTCTGATTGATTTAATGGTGGTAAACTTCATAATGCAGCGTGCGTGTCGTTTTACCAGCACGGTTTTATCTCGAGACGTTCCCGATCCTTCTGTTTTAGCCCAGGTTCTCACGTGGGACTGTGAAACAATGAGAATGTATTGTATTATATCTATGTGTACATAAGGCTGGTAAATCTATCCAATTCCATGTCCGACCAGTCCGGCTTACCCGTTTGTTCAGGTGACCAGACGCCTCTCCGGGTCATTTAGCTCCTGACCCGAGGGACGGTAAACAAGTTTCAGCCAACTGTAAGTCCTTCGCTATGACGATTTGAACATTTAAATGCCTCTCGTGTAAAAGTGTCCTTGTTTAATCGAGTCCGATGAGATTTTATTCAACTTTTTTTTTATTCCTCTTGATTATTTTGGTTTTGACCCAAGCGAACACTCAGCTGCTGGTTTATCCGGCTCACCGGGGGTTCTGGAGGATGTAGTTTGTGGCGCTTCAATGATGTTGGCACCCAACACCGATCACGCCTGCGAGGGGGGGAAACCCCTTCCTCACGTGGGTCGACCCAAACCTTCAAGGAGGTTGGATTCTTTTCAGGACTGTGGCCTTTAGTTTTAGCTCGGGTTTGGAGAGGGGTACCTCATAAACGGGCCGAGAGCGAATGTTTGTTTTCGTCATTGTCCCCTCCGTTGTGGTGATCCTCGGTACTGCTACATTCTGCTCTTTTTGTTTTGGACCAAGCGAAGATTTGCTCCTTTTTCGTCTCGCGAGCGCCGGAGCTGATTGAGCTCAGTAACGATGAAACGTGAATTCTTTTGAGAGTAAATGTGTGGCGGCTAAAGTCGCAAGATGTAGCCTGTAAATACAAGTTATTGCTGCGTTGTGTCACTGCTGCTCAAAGCGGCCTCCGTGTATGCTTGGTCTCGTGGTACGTGCACATATGAATTGCAGAAGGAAACTGATTTGTAGTTTTCTTGATTATGACTGTTGGCCCATTTCATCACTCCCTTTTGCGCGATTTTGAGAAATTAATTTAAGAATTTGCAGTGACAAGTCATCCTAATTGAGCCGCCCCGTCGTGGGGCTGGCGTACATCGATTCACTGTTCAATATTTTCCGCCGACTCGGCGAAATATAATGTGCATCAGCATTGTTTTCCCCTCCGAATGTCCTTAATGAGACTTTATACCAAAAGTTAAGCGGTAAATGCTCTGGTAATATCCAATGCTGCTTAAATTTTTTGTTTTGTTTTGTATTGTTGTTTTTGCAAATTTGTCTGTAGTTGTATTTTCTATTTTTTTTTATTTTTTACCTTGTTTACCTGTACGTCCTGTAAAGCATGTCTAAAGAATCCTTTTTTGTTACGGAGCCATTACTCCGACATTAAACATGAATTCTGATAACTCTGCTTGGATTGTGTGTGTCTGCCTCAACGCAGTCCAAATAGGATTATTGTATGTTTCTCCTTGATTGTTCTCACAGAGACACATTTTAAGTCATGTTTTTTAAAATATATATATTTATAAATTAATGTATATATAAATATACATATTTGTATATATATATATTTATCAATGAATGTATAATTTATATATAAATATACATATATTTATATGTAAATAAATATTTCGATTTGTGTATATATACATATTTAAATGTATATATTTTATATGTAATATATATAAATATATATATATATAATTATATAACCACAACACGACATCCGGCCACGACGACAGAACGATTTAAAAGGCCAAGCCATCTTTAATCTGGATTTAGTCGCGTGAAGAAGCACACAGTGAATTTGGGCCTTCAGAAAAAATATTAAACTGTTGATCCATCATCATAAACATACCTATTTTTAAATAAAAGTCCCTGTAAACACGAAACTCCGTCGAATCGGATCGGTTTGTTTTTATATCCGCATCAAAGACGCGATACATTGTTCCCCATCCTCCAGAAGGCGATGCATTATTCAGCGCGTGCGTCCGGAGCGGCAACTCTGTGTTTAACCACGGACCTCTAACGCATCACCGCCAGAGAGCTGCAGCTGCTCCTCCATTAATACTACAGACAGTGAGTCCCCCCCCGCCCCCGCACGCGCGAACGTGCTCTCGGGAACTTAATTAACTCGACTCCAGGGCGATGACGTATGACTGTCAATACGCCCAAATAGTCAGAATCCATCACGCTGTACCGGAAGAAGGTGCGACCGTGCGGGGGCTTTTTTTTGGGGGGGGGGGGGTGCATCATTTATAACATGCTGTGAAAAACCTCCCGTAATCTCCTCAAATGAAGTGACATTTACAAAACGTGCAATTAACAGCGCTTCAGTTCAGGGTCACGTGGTTCTGGGGTCGTTAAATTAGGACAAAGGAGCGCTTCTATTTATACTTGCTCTCGGGCCAGGACACGTGTCGGTCTGCACAATATATATAAATATATATATATATATATTGTTTAAAAAAAAAAAAAGTCAAATGATAATAATACTACATAAATAAATAAAAAGTTAAATGATAATAATAATAAAAATCTTTAAAAAAAATTTAAATGTGAAAATAAATGAATAATATATATATATATATATATATATATATATATATATATATATATATATTGAAATAAATACATTAAAAAAAATGTTTTTAAACAAATAGTAAAACGATAATAAATCCATTAACGCTACTTGTCTCGTAATAATTCACGCGTGACACCATCGGATCTCACGCACGGACAATGGCGGTTGGACAAGCTCCACGGTGTGTGTAGGTATGCAGGCTTGTGTGCGGGGCAGTCCATTGAGCTCTCCTATGACGTCACTAGGTGGCGCTGTGGAGACGCGTATTCTACGCGCGTTCAACCGAAATGAGTGTCCTCTGCAGGTATTCACCTCACTCTGTGCACATTAAATGTGTTAATGAGGTGTCATTTGTTCTGCACGCTTAATATTAGGATTACATGCTCTGTGTATTTTTATTTAGTCTTACTTGTTCCACGTATATTCTGATATGCAATACTTAAAATATATATATATATATGTACATATGTATATATATATATATATATATATATACAAATACATATATATATATAATCGCAGACACACGCTTTTGGTTATTTTAAACAGGAACTACATTGACAATGAATTACAGTGAACATCACTGGACTCGTCCGGTGTGATTATGATTATTATTTGTTCTTCAGTACCGCGGCACACCGGAGGATGGAGCCAGCGTGAGGCGTATCTTCAAGGCGCCGCTGCCGCCGCCGCTGCGCGCTGAGCGTAAAGAAAAGGGGCGTTCCGGGACCTTTTGGCAGCGTCTCTTTCCCGGCGGTGCCAGGTGTGTTCAAACCTGTAGCGGACACAAAACAACGCTCACAGATGTCTCTCGGCTCAGTCACCGCGGGGCTGGATCTCAACCGCAGCAACCGCCAACCGGTGATCGCCGGTGCCGCCTGTTCTATTCTCTCCGCCTGCCCCACAGGTATATGAGGGATTATTCTTGTTGACGCACTAACGTCTCGGCGGCACACACTCCGCGATCCGGCGCCGACTGAGTGAGTGAGTGAGTGTAATAATACGCTCTTGTTTACATTTTTGGCTCGGTCCCCGGGAGGCTCGCCCCCCCACCACCTCCCACCGGAGAGGAGGCGAAGCTTTTAGTTCCAGAGGAGGGTTGAAGAGAGTGGAACCTGTATTGCTCTCCCAACCCCCCTTTTTTTGTTTTTTTTTGTTACCATCTCGCCGCTCCTCGTTTTTACGCACAAGGAGCGCACGGAATTATCCTAACCGGGGCAAACTGCGCGCACCGACCCGCGGGGATGACACACCTCAGCGGCGGATTCACGGGGTGAAAAATCGGCCTCCTAAATGTCAGGAATATGAAATCCCCAGCAGCAGGTCGAGAGAATCACTCAGGAGGGTTTATTAGGCCGCGTCACTTCGCGACCATCTAACAACAAACCGAGGGAACCAGTTAGATTTTTTTTTTTTAAGAAAGAAAAAAAAAGGAGTAATTATGTCCAGGACGCTGAAGAAGAAGAAACACTGGTCCGGCAAAGTGGTGGAGTGCGCGGTGTCATGGGGCAACTTGGGGGACTTTGGCACCGTGGTGGAGGTCCTCGGCGGAGCGGAGCTGGGCCAGTTCCCTCACCTGGGCCAGATGAAGCTGGACGTGCTGGTGTGTCACGTCGGGAAGCTGCCCTACTACGGGGACGTGCTGCTGGAGGTCAACGGGACGCCCGTCAGTGGACTTACAAACCGCGACACCCTGGCCGTCATCCGACACTTTCGGGAGCCGGTTCGTTTGAAGACGGTGAAACCAGGTGCGTCCCCAAATCCCCCCCTACACACACACACACACACACACACACACGCACGCACTGCTGTGTCACCTGCGCTCTGTTCGTAAGATTTCGATATGTGGCGTCCACGCCGCCCTCCCGATGATACACGATGCAGAGTCACTGGCACCAGGCTGTGATCAAGTCGAGACCAACATCCTCAAATCAAAAACATCAAATCAGATCATTTGAGTCTGTCTCATGTAAATCATCAAAAAAAAAAAAAAAAAAGGTGAATAAAGTGTCTATTACTGTAAACCTCCTACAGTCGTCTCCCCCCCCCCCCCCCCCACCCAAACATCTAACCTACTGGGACAAATCTCTCACCACTTTCTCAGGGAGATCGAACAGTGATAATGGTAACGGTGGCACGCCGCCCAGCCTCCCAGGCTGAGTGCACTCGCATAGAAATGGGACCTAATTACATCCTCCATTACTCCGTCCACTGGTCCTCCATTGGCCGCAGAAGCTCGAGTGGTTTCCGCTGCACTGTTGTACCCCCCCCCCCCCCCCCCGGTGCTACACCGCCCTGCATCCAGCTCTCCGAGGATGCTGGCTGCAACCCCCCCCCCCCCACACACACACACACACATACACATACACACACATAATGAGCTCCAACAGCTGTGATGGCTTACTGCTGCTGGGCTGGTTCTGGTTCTGGCCCGAGCTTAGGTGAAGGGTTTTAATGGCTCTGAGGAGCTACAGTTGTGTGTGTGTGTATATGTGTGTGTGTGTGTGTGTGTGTGTGTGAGTGAGGGAGATGGCCACACTGGGCTTGGATGCCGGGACTGAAATGTCTCCACAAAAACTGAGGCTGTTAAAAAAAAAAAAAAAAGGTCACAGCAGCAGCTGAGTCCCAGAACATCAGTCCAGGATCCCTCAAGATCAGGTGTGCGTGCGTGTGTGTGTGTGTGCGCGGCACGTGCCTATACACACAATACAGGAGCCTGTATTGTTTTTTAAAAATTCTGTATAACTGTTATTGATTTTGATACCTTTTGTACGCAAACAAGAGATGAAAGGGGAACTGTTTGCCTATCTAAAGTCCTGTGCCATTAGTGTGTGTGTGTGTGTGTGTGTGTACCAACTCTACACTCCCCAGAGCTCCTAACACCACGCTCTCTGCCCCACTAACCAAGGATGATTAATAAAGGGCATGGCAGAACGAGCGAGAGAGAGAGAGACACAAAGAAACATAGGGAGAGAGAGAGGGAGAGAGTGAGAGGGAGACAGAGGGAGAGAGAGGGAGAGAGAGGGAGGCATACAGATGGGGAGAGAATCGCTCTCTGCCTTCTGGCTCCAGGCCTAACTCCCACATGAGGCTTGTTTCTTCTCTTTGCTCTCTTTAGAGAGGGTGGCAACATTCCTCGCTCCGTGTTCCTCTCCTCTCACCTGTCTGTCCTCGACCTGCATGTCGTGTTTCCGTTGTGTGTGTGTGTGTGTGTGTGTGTGTGTGTGTACACACGTGACGTCGCAGCCGGCGTAGAGCGGCTCTTCAGCCTGACCGATCCCCCCGGCGCCCGCATACAGATGGGGTTGGTACACACTGTATGATTACATAGTGTGTGTGTGTGTGTGTGTACGTTCCTGTATGACGGCCTCATGTTTAATTCACACCTCGTGCATAATTGAGTTAGCGAGTGGATTTCTTCTCTCCACGCTGATGGAGGCAGCGGAGGCGGCCTGCAGGATCAGCTGTTAGCGGGAGGCCCCGGGAATCTGACATGGCGGTGGGCCGGCAGCGACGGACAGGCTCTCTGAGTCTGTCAGATGGCTGGGATGAAGGAGGAGAGAGGAGGGAGGAGGGAGGAGATGGAGGAGATGGAGATGGAGAGAGGAGAGAGGAGGGAGGAAAGAGGAGATGGAGAGGAGGGAGGAGGGAGGAGATGGAGAGAGGAAGGAGGGAGGAGATGGAGAGAGGGTAGAGGAGGGAGGAAGGAGGAGATGGAGAAGATGGAGAGAGGAGAGAGGAGGGAGGAAAGAGGAGATGGAGGGAGGAGATGGAGAGAGGGGAGAGGAGAGAGGAAGGAGGGAGGAGATGGAGAGAGGGGAGAGGAGGGAGGAAGGAGGAGATGGAGAAGATGGAGAGAGGGGAGAGGAGAGAGGAAGGAGGAGATGGAGAGAGGAGGGAGGAGGGATGAAGGAGGAGATGGAGATGGAGAGAGGAGGAAGGAGGAGATGGAGAGAGGGGAGAGGAGAGAGGAAGGAGGAGATGGAGAGCGGAGAGGAAGGAGGAGGAGGAGAGGGGAGAGGAAGGAGGAGATGGAGAGAGGGGAGAGGAGAGAGGAAGGAGGAGATGGAGAGAGGAGAGAGGAGAGAGGAGAGAGGAAGGAGGAGATGGAGATGGAGAGAGGAGGAAGGAGGAGATGGAGAGAGGGGAGAGGAGAGAGGAAGGAGGAGATGGAGAGAGGGGAGAGGAGGGAGGAAGGAGGAGATGGAGAGAGGAGAGAGGAGGGAGGAAGGAGGAGATGGAGAGAGGAGGGAGGAAGGAGGAGATGGAGAGAGGAGAGAGGAAGGAGGAGATGGAGAGAGGGGAGAGGAGAGAGGAAGGAGGAGATGGAGAGAGGAGAGAGGAGAGAGGAGGGAGGAAGGAGGAGATGGAGATGGAGATGGAGAGAGGAGGAAGGAGGAGATGGAGAGAGGGGAGAGGAGAGAGGAAGGAGGAGATGGAGAGAGGAGAGAGGAGGGAGGAAGGAGGAGATGGAGAGAGGAGAGAGGAGAGAGGAGGGAGAGCGTACAGAGATGCATAAATCGCAGAATTGGGGGATTTGAGGCGTGGAGAGAGAGAGAGATATAGAGAGAGAGAGAGAGAGAGAGAGAGAGCATGTCAGATGCAAGTCTCTATGGAGGTTATTATCCATCTCAGCCATTGATCGAAGGGAATGAGGAGCTCGAAAGAGTCGCACACAGCACTTCGCTTCCTCTTCTTCTGCTTCCGGCCTCGTGGCGTATCCCCCCCCCCCCCCCCCCCCCGGGCTGCCAGGAGGCTTTTCTGTGTCTACCATGGATACAGCCTCGCATATTTATACGTTGCATGTACTCTTTTTTCTTGTCGTGTGTGTGTGTGTGTGTGTGTGTGTGTGTGTGTGTGTGTGTGTGTGTGTGTGTGTGTGTGTGTGTGTGTGTGTGTGTGTGTGTGTGTGTGTGTGTGTGTGTGTGTGTGTGTGTGTGTGTGTGTGTGTGTGTGTGTGTGTGTGTGTGTGTGTGTGTGTGTGTGTGTGTGTGCCTGTTTCGGAGCGCAGAAGTTTTTGCACCAAGCCCATGCCGAGACTTCACGGCGCTGAATCGCTCGGCGTCTTTTGATCGAGCCGGGAAGAAGAAGCCTCTATTAAAAGCTCCGCGCTCGGCAGCGGGATCTATTTCTGCCGCTGTACTAAAGACGCCCGATGAAAAGCTTCGTGAACGGCGTCCCAGAATCCATTTTCTTTCCCCCGCTGCTCTTCCCATTTGTGCATCTTCACGTTTTTTTGCATCTCCAATCACGGGAATCAAAGCGTACTTCCAACCTGTGGCCGTTCGGATCAAATGAATCCTCCGTGCAGCACGCGGTGCACCCGTGGGCTCAGTCAGACAGTCGGAATTGTTTTTATGATATTTAATATGAGATATATATATATATATATTCATATATAACCGTGGTCGCAGGTGTGTTTAACGGTCACGCTCATTATTTGAAATACTCAAAACACCTTTCGGAGGCGATCTGGGGCGAAAGGATGATCATCGTTTTATCTTTATTCATGATTGTCGGTGATTTGACGAGGAGATATTAAATCTGCAGAAAGGCATACATCATTTTTTTCCTGTGATTTATTAGAGGCAGTTATTTTTTTCTCCTTTTCTTTACCTTTTTGAACTTTTAGAGTCAAACTGCATGACTGCGTTTTTAAATCATTTCATTGAGATGTATCGTGACGCGTGTATCGTTGCTCAGGAGAACCGATGCGGAATATAATTTGTATACGTGTGGTTATTTGCAATTAATTACATTTTTCGTTGCCTTTTTTTCAGTTCCATCTCTTGAGTTGCCTTCTCACGCTCGCACATCGCGGCGTTTTCTATTACCTGCGGCTCATGCCAACAGAGAAGAATAGCGCGTGACATGAGCCCCTAAGCCCCCGTATCAAACGGCAGTCGTGTGCGTGGGTTAATCACATTAATGCACCTCTCATAGCAGGAAGTGGCTCTCAGTGGAATCATCCTCTCGACAGGCGACGGATGCTTCGTCGCCCAGAAGGGATTTGTCGTCGACTGCAGGGGAAGAAGAAAAAGAAGAAGAAACTCGAAGAAAAAATTGAGGATTGGGCCCGGAGAGCCACGGGTCAGATAACTCTGAGACATCCGTCCCCATCGCCACGGAGATGGTCCTGACTGTCGGCTGAACCCCGTCACGCCCCGCAGGTCCTCTTTGGTCCTCTTTGGTCCTCTTTGATGTGGAATTCACAACAGAATAATTTCACCATCGGGTGGTTTTTTTCTTCTTCTTTTTCCCACGAGGATTGAAAAAGACGTCTGCTGTGTTTCCGTTTTTCTCCGTTCCGTTCCGGGCTCGGATCCCGCTGCGCTGCGATTGGATCCTTGACAGTTCCGAGGGCTTGCGGAGCTACGCACGTGGCCTCCTTTTGTACTTCTTAATTGCACTGTGTGCGTATTACTGCGGTGTGTACGCAGCCTACAACTCTCCTGACGATAATAGAACTGGGTGTCCCTTTAGGAGAAGAAAAAAAAGGAAATCGCAATCTCATCGGTGCCAACTGGCGAGCCGATAAAGAAACAGACACGCAGATACAAAGACTGCAAACACGGTACAGCGGAGGTGGCGTGGCGCCTCGTTAATATTTAACAACGCCGAGTATATGGCAAACCTCGACTCGACACTCGTATTAAAACAATAAAAGCTGGAGCATGATGCGTCGGGCCCTCCTCCGCCGCTGCTTTCATTAAAGCGTACTGTTGCTTTAAGGCACTGTTGTTTTTAGGTTTGAGTTCACAATTCTAAAAAAATAATCACGGAACAGAAACCTTCATTTAGGCGGATATTACGTCGGCAGTTACCGTTGCGAGTCGATAAAGCGTCGGTGGAGGTCAGAGGTCACCCGGCAGCCCTCCGTTCGTGTTATTTAGCGTCTTCCTTTTGTTTTCACCTTGTGTCCTCGACACTAACGGAACCTCTTTATTTCAGTTACGCACACACACACAAAAAATCAAACGTAATTGAACCCGAACGGCGATCACTTCCTGTTCCGCACCGGAGGGGCGCGCGCCGATTCGCTCGCCTCGCTGCACATTTGTCGGCGAGCGCACTCGTGTTAACGCCGAGAAACACAAACACAAACACTCCCTCCCTCCTCCCCTCCCTCCCTCCTCCCTGTTTTGTTAACACCGCCATGTCACAGCCCAGCCGGCGTGGGTTTGTTTGTGCCGCCCGGCGCCCGCTTGAGGAATACTGTCGAGCCGGAGAAAAACACAAGAACCGTTGCCACGGCGGCGGAGCGTGACGATTAGCAATTAGTGTCTTCCCCGTCCCTCTCAGCCTCTCGCGCCCTGAACCGAACCCAGTTGGAAAGATCCAGCCCGTGTCGGTTAAGTACTTAAAGGGGCGCGGAGGGCAGTTAGAGCGACGCGTCACGGGTCAAATATTCCATAATAACCTTTTTCAGCAAATTGTTATTTAAGTGGTTTGAGAGATAGCTTGACTTCTGCCCCCCCCCCCCCCTCTTAACTCTGTGCAAAGCAGCCAAAAAAGGGACGTGACTATCGCCTGATAATGTTGTAACATTGGCCAACGACAGGAAATCATAAACCCTCGACTCCGGGTTTGAACTTTAATATGTTGAAGGGTTGCTATGCACACGTTTTCGGCCCTTTTTGTCGCCACTTCATGCTTTTGTGTATTTTTGGGCTCTCGCTATATCATCCTACAAAGCATGTTGTTGACGTACAGCTTGTTCGTCCCCTGGGACTCCATTCAAGCATCTCCTGTGTGTGTGTGTGTGTGTGTGTGTGTGTGTGTGTGCCTGAGGCAGCTGTCAGGCTTGCTCCTGCCTTACCACACACACACACACACACACAATCCTAAGAGTACACCGTGCAAAAAGTCCAGCTCGACACGTAATTTAAATTCAAACTTAAATCGTATATTTTGGCCTCACACACTTGTGAAAAATCCTGAAATACATATTACAGTTTGTGGGAAAATATGATTTGCTAAAGTTCAGGATTCATTTTCCTTTATTGATTTTCATGTTGATCTGCTTCATAAACAACTCTTACTTTTTGTCTTTGACAAAGTAAGATATCAAATCTCCATACCAGCAATGATGACATCGTCATTTTGTATTTATTTAGCTATTGAAAAGCAGAGCTGCCGACATCGAGCATCCTGTGGGGAGCTCTGTCTCTCCCTCATGCCCTGCAGTGTGTTTGGTGGGGATGAGGAGGAGGAGGAGGAGGAGGTGGGGGGCCGGTGGGAGGAGGGGTAGTGCGACGACAAAACCAACGTGTGTTTTGTGTGTGTGTGTGTGTGTGTGTGTGTCAGTTCACTGGGCACATTAGAGCAAAGTGGTGGGCTCCAGTCCCACGGCGTAGCGGGGCTCCTCCCGGCCGCGGCACACTCTCATTATTACCACTTGAATCATGTTGGCGAGATGCTCTCTTCACACACTCGAGCAGCACCTGCGAGGAGACGCAGCGGAAGGAAGCCGGGGCCGCTTGATGAGGCGGTTTGGAGTAAATACTGATTAGAAATGACATTTTCATGATGATTGCCACGTGGACCGTAAACGGGCATTCGGGCTTCACGGTGACACGGCTCCAGAACCGCCACGGACGGTTGATTCCTCTCCAAACACCTCGAGATACGATGAAACGCATCTTCTAATAAGCTTCAGTTTGTCTTTGCCATACACCGTGTGTGTGTATGTGTGTGTATGTATGTGCATGTGTATGTGTGTCTGTATGAATGTGTGTGTGTGTGTATATATGTATGTGTGTGTATGTGTGTGTATATATGTATGTGTGTATGTGTAAGTGTATGTGTGTCTGTATGTGTGTGTATGTATGTGTGTGTGTGTGTGTATGTGTGTATGTGTCTGTATGTATGTGTATGTATGTGTATGTGCGTGTATATATGGTGTATGTGTAAGTGTATGTGTGTCTGTATGTGTGTGTGTATGTGTAAGTGTATGTGTGTATGTATGTGTGTGTGTGTGTATGCATGTATGTGTATGTGTGTGTATGTGTGTATGTTTTTGTATGTATGTGTGTGTATGTGTATGTGTGTGTATGCATGTGTGTGTGTATGTGTGTGTGTGTATGTATGTATACAGGACTGTCTCAGAAAATTAGAATATTGTGATAAAGTTCTTTATTTTCTGTAACGCAATTAAAAAAACAAAATGTCATGCATTCTGGATTCATTACAAATCAACTGAAATATTGCAAGCCTTTTATTCTTTTAATATTGCTGATTATGGCTTACAGCTTAAGAAAACTCTAAAATCCTATCTCATAAAATTTGAATATTTCCTCAGACCAAGTAAAAAAAAGATTTATAACAGCAAAACAAAATCAAACATTTGAAAATGTGTTTCCAGGTGTTTCGAGTTAATTAGACGATTCAAGTGATTTGTTTAATACCCTACTAGTATACTTTTTCATGATATTCTAATATTTAGAGATAGGATATTTGAGTTTTCTTAAGCTGTAAGCCATAATCAGCAATATTAAAAGAATAAAAGGCTTGCAATATTTCAGTTGATTTGTAATGAATCCAGAATGCATGACATTTTTGTTTTTTTAATTGCATTACAGAAAATAAAGAACTTTATCACAATATTCTAATTTTCTGAGACAGTCCTGTATATGTATGTGTGTGTGTGTATATGTATGTGCGTGTATGTGTGTGTGTGTGTGTATGTGTATGTGCGTGGATATATGTATGTGTATGTGTACGTGTATGTGTGTGTATATGTATGTATGTGTGTGTGTGTGTGTATGTGTATGTGTGGATGCATGTGTGTGTATGTATGTATGTGTGTGTATGTATGTATGTGTGTATGTGTGTCGGTGTGTGTGTGTGTGTGTTTTAATAACAGTGTGAGGACCTGAAGTTGCGAGGCGTCTGTTCAGGGCGTATTGCGGCGCTCACACACCCAGGCACAGTGTGGTGGACACGGGTCAGAGTGGCATTCTTTAATGAGGCGTGTGTGTGTGTCTGTGTGTGTGCGTGTATGTGTGTCTCTGTGTGTGTGTGTGTGTGTGTGTGTGTGTGTGTGTGTGCTGGACACTCCTGGGGAGGGCACAGGGCCCACCACTATAATAAAGCAACATTAACTCTCCGACTCAAATCTAGGATACTTTTTCTTTTATCTCCAACATGAGATCATTTATTTAATCTTTTATTACGTTGTCTATAAATTACACGATTATTGGACAAAAAGCAGACAAATATCATTTGGGTGTTTGCAGCATGTTGAATTTTCTCACCAAGCTATTTTGATGTATTGTCTCCTCCGTGGGAGGTTCTGGAGGTCGTGGAGGTTCTGGAGGTTCTGGAGGGTTTCATATTGCGATAAAATAATTCTAATCCAGTTCCAGTAAATATTGATTTATTAGAAGGGGGGGAGGGTGCATAAAATCACTTTGAATGTGTTCTGTATATAGTGCAGTGGAGACACTTTTCCATCGGTGGGAGTGTCTCGCTGCTGATGTACGAGGAGTAATGGCTGTGGAGGTTATTTCTGCTCTGACCTGCATCCATTGTTTCCCTCATTACCCGTCTGCCTCCTGTAACTATGTCTGTCGGGGTTTTTAAGAAGATACGTCCTCATACGCTCTCATCTCTGCACTATATATATATTTCTATATAATATATATATTATATATATATTATATATATATATATATATATATATATATATATATAATATATATATATATATATATATATATATATATATATATATATATAATATATATTTATATATTTATATAAGACTTTCCTTCCTCGGAGCCGATGTGGCTCAACTGGACGGGCGGGTTAGGAACGTGCAGAGCCACCGAGAGGTTTACGCGTGGACGCCACGCTTACTCAGCGCACAACAATGGGGCGGAGCACAGTTTACACGGATGAGAAACACACACAATAACAGAGAAATAATGCCACGCCTTCACAAGGTGAATGGAGTCTTTTGGTTGAGCGTCGTCTCTGTCAGTGCGACCGGCTCGCCGCTGTCATGGAGGACGTTATCTTTATGCAACGATGGTCGCTGGACGCCACGACACCCCATTATCCAGATGTGTATCCATTATCCAGAGGTGCATTATATCCTCATAAGTGTTGTTCCAGTTCTGAGGGTATAATGCACATTAAGTGACAGGGGGGGGAGGGGTGGCTCAGGTCACCTCGAGACGGCTCAGGTAATGGGCCTTGACATCTGTATTAGTGCGCTCTTTCAAAAGGGTGATTAGCAAGCAGCTCAGGATTCAGTGTGGGGGGGGGGGCGTCATTGGAAGACGTAAACAGGTATGGTCGATGGGCCGGTGAGGCGGGGGGGGGGGGGGTCTGCCTCCCCGTGGCTTCGTGATGGGAGGCTGGCCGATAATACAGCTCATCATGAAGTGGTCACGGTGTGGTTTTGCAGATGACAGAAGGGGGGGCCGGGCGGGGGGGGGGGGGCGGAGCCTGTGCAATAACGCGTTGGCACTGTGGTGGTTCAGCCACTTGAAATCTACCGTTTTTCATCAGATGACTCTTTTTGTTTTTAACCCCCCAAACATCTCCTTCCCCGTCTCGGTGTCCCGTCCTCTCGTGGCCCTCAGCTTTTAATTTTTCATTTTTTAGGGGTGTTGTTATTATTCCTCGGCTGTGTGATTTTTTTTCTTCCTATCCGTGCGGCAGGGCAGCGGCCGGGCTTTGTAGTAGAATCTTAATGGCGATGTGTGTGAGTCCTCGCAAAGCTGCTCCCCTCCGCCGCCGCAAGCGTGTCCCTGAATGCCAACGAGACATTAGGGTGGAGGCGGGATGGATCAGGCCGGTTCTGAGTGGCTGCAGAACCTGGTGAGGAGCACACGCCTCCCAGAGGGCCACACAGGTTATCTCGCTACACCCTCTCTCTCTCTCTCGCTCCTCTCTCTCCTCTCTCTCTCTCTCTCTCTCTCTCGCTCCTCTCTCTCTCTCTCCTCTCTCTCTCGCTCCTCTCTCTCTCTCTCTCTCTCTCTCTCTCTCGCTCCTCTCTCTCCTCTCTCTCTCTCTCTCTCTCTCTCTCTCTCGCTCCTCTCTCTCTCTCTCTCTCTCCTCCTCTCTCTCTCCTCTCTCTCTCTCTCTCTCTCCTCTCTCTCTCTCTCTCTCCTCCTCTCTCCTCTCTCTCTCTCTCCTCCTCTCTCCTCCTCTCTCTCTCTCTCTCTCTCTCTCTCCTCCTCTCTCTCTCTCTCTCTCCTCTCCTCTCTCGCTCCTCTCTCTCCTCTCTCTCTCTCGCTCCTCTCTCTCTCGCTCCTCTCCTCTCTCCTCTCTCTCTCTCGCTCCTCTCTCTCTCTCTCTCTCTCTCGCTCCTCTCTCTCTCTCTCTCTCTCTCGCTCCTCTCTCTCCTCTCTCTCTCGCTCCTCTCTCTCTCGCTACACCCTCCCTCTCTCTCGCTCCTCTCTCTCCCCTCTCTCCCCTCTCTCTCTCTCTCTTAAGTGGGAGATGATGTGAGTGCTTTGGGTTCCCGTGTAGGACGGAGGCCGTTGGACTCTGATCCAATAAGGACCCGGTGATGGATGGCGCTGAAGCCAAGGGATCCATACACGTACTCTACGAGCACGTATTCTTCTCCTCCTCTCTAGTCTCCCGCTTCTCTTTTTTTCTTTTCTTCTTCTCTCCTGTTCTCCTCTTCCTTTTTCCTCTCCAGATCCACCACCCCCATGTAATTTGCATTCTCCCCCTTTTTGGGTTATCCTGAGTGTTTTACAATAGGATATTTCTTTCTTTCTTAATCTTCTTAAAAGCATCTGATGACATTTGAATATTTGCCATTTTTTTGTTAAAAATTGCCGTGCACGCCACGTTTTATTCAAGCCGTCTTTTGCAAGAACGACGTTCGATATTGCAGCTGTAATACCCCCCACTGCCCCCCCCCCCTCATTCGGTCATTGCACATTATTTATCATTGCCTGTGTATAATTTAACGTCGACTGAATAAACGAGACCTCGCCGAGGATGGCGTCGCAAAACATAATCACGACTCCGGACCTCGTGTGATTGGCCGCCTCTCGACACGTGACGTCTCCTTCGTCGCGAAGGTGACGCCGACATCACAGGCTGTTCACAACCACACAGGGACCTGTTAGTGTACGACACACGGAGGGCTGTAAGTTCTCTTGTACACACACACACACACACACACACACACACACACACATGCCATCACAACAGAGCTGTCTCCTTTCACAGCGTGCACATGGAGGTTGCCAACAGCAGGATGGAGTGACGTCTGGATGCAGGTGGCCCGGTCACTGCCTGATCCGATTTTACCAAAACTGTGCAATGACACAGAATATTTAATTGTATTATACTTTTAAGGGGGAGCACATAACTGGGCTCGGTCCTCCGAGGAGCTCTTCTTCCCGGTGCGACGGCAGCTCTGAACGTCTCCTCCCAGAGGGTTCATTCCCTTGAGAGCCGATGCCGAAAAGCACAGCGTCACTTTATCGAATTAATCAAAAGATTCGGCGTGCGCACCGATGCACGCGATGCGAGTCGATGCCTCGGACTCGTTCGGATTCGGTGTTTGCGCGCTCGCCAACATCCTGCCTGGCGTACGTCAGGAGGTCGCTCGTGTCATCGGCTTCTTAATTTCTGATCTCATGCCGCCGCTCGCACTGTGGGAATTAATTTGCATAGATTGTATTAATTATGGACTCATTTCCCATCGTGGATTATCTTTTTACCTTCGCATTGAAAATGCAGAAGGTTATGTTTTGATCGCCGTGTATTTATTTATTTATTTGTATGCGTGTTACTCGCATAACACAAAAAGTATTAAACCAAATCACATGACATTTGGTGGGATGATTGTTTATTATCCAGGGACCATTTGATTAGATTTTGGGATCGATCGGGTCAAAGGTCAAGGTCAAGGTCATGAAAAGGTCAACATCTTCTTGAGTCGCATGACATTTGGTGGGATGATTGGTTATTATCCGGGGACCATTTGATTAGATTTTGGGATCGATCGGGTCAAGGTCAAGGTCATGAAAAGGTCAACATCTTCTTTTTACCATAGCACGGTCAATTTGTATCCAATTGGCATGCAACTAATGCCAACATGTTCATAATTCAATGCTCAATCTTGTGATATGTGAAGGTATGCGCTCTACCGAGTGCCCATTCTAGTTCTTTTCTTTTTTCTTCTTTTTTAAAATTATGTGGCATACATTATGATGCTTTCATGCTCTTAATTTTAGGTAGCGATGGAATGATAAATACATTATTATGTGAGTATTATGAGTGTTGAGGAGGGCCGTTGGTGCTCAGGCGTATTTCTTCTCATGTTTCTTTTCTCTTTCAACTAAAATATGAATGTGTAGGACCCCGCTGTGATTAAACCGACTCCCTCCTCTTTGATTGCAGTTTTTTAGGGTCGAGGTCAATTCCCTGCAGTCCCTTTTAAAACGCAATGTCAAACTGCGATTAATTCCTGATGCATAACGCATGCATCCTTCGTCGGTCGGTGATCACGATGAGCTCCTTTTTTTAAAGAGACTCTCCTGTGAAAGTCGGTATATTTCTACTCTAACACACTTTTGTTATTTTTGTATCTCCTGATCCATTTTTTAAAATGTCAAAACAACAAATCTAAAAGAAAGTATGAAGCGTGCGACAGCTTCAAGTGCAGAGGGCGGACACGAAGAGGGTTTTACAGATGGGATGGAACGTCATTAAAAGCAAAATATCTCTGGAGTCTCTACGAGACGTGACAGTCGTGACCGTTTCCCAAGGGATCCTAAAAGCCTCCTCGTGGTGTTTTAAAGATTAAAAGACGATAAGAAAGACTCCCGACTATCCGCAGCGCCACTTTTCTGACTAATTCAGACTTCATAAATATGAAGGGAGCTTTTCCCCCCAAAGTGTTTTTTTTTTTCATAAATAATGACATGAGCTGACGATGAGCCTCGCAGCGTGCGAGCAGCGCTGCTGATGAGTCAGGTATTTACAATTTTGTAAAAATATCTCGGATGATGAACTAGAAAAAGATGGCTGACGTCGGCAGGATGCGAGCTGATGCAAACAAATTCCCCTAATTAAGTGAAGCAGGTTTCAAAAAAAAAAAGAAAGAAGAAGAAGAAATCTGCAGTATTTGTTTTCGACTTAAAAGCAAATAATACAAGTTTAGCTTCCGAGGCGGAAACGTACAATGGGCCTTTTCAAAAGGCTTAACAGGGCGACCGTCGTCAATGAAATCCAGTTTGACCTCAGACTGTTGCGCTTCCTGTTATAAGTGAGAGCGTTAAAGGTTTTGTTTCTCACTCACACACACACACACACACAAGGGCTTTTGGTTAACCTGCATTTCAAATGAATAACTGTGGGTGTGTCTCCGTGTGTTCTGTGTGTCTCTCTAAATGTATTTAACCAGGAAATGCCTCATTGAGATTAAAAATCTCCTTTACAAGAGAGTCCTACAAGACGGCAGCAGCAGCACATGACACAAAGTTTCAGACAATACAACATTGTGACAGACAATATTTAATAAAAAAAAGATATTTTCAGATCACAGCATGAATAAAACCCAAACTAAGACTCAAGTCATCATAACCCAGTTCACACAGGGGCACACACCTCCGTCAAAGAAAACATCTACAACCAGATGAGCCTCCCTGCAGCTCTTTTAATCTTCTGATATCATTCAATCGGTCCACTTTGTTCCAGGACTTTCGGTCCTCCGCTCCGCGTCTGTAATTTCGCCTGCGATGGAATGCGTTCCCACTCTTGGCTTCACCTCTGGAACGCCGATAGCGATCCGTCGACTCCGTCTGCGTCTCGTCTCTCGTCTCCGGCATCGCGCCGTCTGTTTTTTTTCCGAGGCCCTTCGTGTTGCGGAGGAAGTCGGGCGGGGCGGCGAGTCGTCGCACGTTCATCTGGAGGACCCCGTCGGGCGAATCGATTCTCAGCGCCGGGCGCCTGAAAGTTTCATGTTTTCACTCCGGCGATGCTTTTGTCTGCCGGTTGTTTTATTGATCCACGGTTTCATCTTTTGGATTGATTGTTTTTGTCCATCGTTGACGACTTAGAAAACTAGAGAAGTCTCATTGGAGGAGCTGGAAAGAGACAGAAGATCTGAGATGTTACCGGAGGGAGATGAACCTCCAGAAAATTATTAGTATTAATATTGTTTCCCAAGTTTAAGTGTGAGGTACTTTATGTTTGTTTGTTGACTACCTAAATAGCCCTTTAAATATATAAAAAAGTTGATATTTCTTATATGTTTGACACAGTGAAAAACAGCCTGGGGTCAAATTGACCCCAAAGAACTCCGACGTTAAACATTGAATGGGGTCAAATTGACCCTAAAGGTAACGGGAGGGTTAGAAGCAGTTCTATAAAATGGGTTTTAAGGAGTTACAATGCAGTAATGACAATAATGGATTGGTTTGAAGTCCTTCATTTTCCTAATGAATCACGAAACACACAGAAATGCAACAAATGGCCGTTTTTTGAGAACTGTTGGCATTAAAGTTTTTTATGAAAGCTCCGTTAAAATATAATAAATCTCCACTTCTTGGTGCCTTTCCCGCCGCGAGCCTCCGTCGTAGTTATCTACCATCTCGACAGATTAGCTGTGCTTCATTCCGGTCGGGGTCGAGGCGGTGTGCGTCTGGCGCTCTGGGCCAGACGAGGCAGCGTGGCGTCATGATCTCTCCTCTGATTCATTCTACAGATTTGGGGCCGGTTTGTGTTTTGACATGCCCCCACCCCCTTCCCGGTCTGTCTGGATGGATGTTTCCACACCTGGCTGAGCAGGACATCCACACGCAAATGAACAAACCCACACACACACACAGATATGCACAGACACACTCGCACGAGGCTGTTGGTGGAGATGAGGTGAAGGTGGAAGTCGATGAGGCTCATTTCCAGCTGCTTTGTGTTGTCGCTTTGGAATCAGCATCAACGTCGGACATTAGAGGCATTACTGCCGTTATGGTGGAGGTGAATGTGGCTGTCTGCAGGTTGACATTTGAACAGTTCATAAAACAGGAGACCCCGGGCGCTCTCATGCGGAGGCCGGCAGAGGCGGAGCCTCTATAAGATCATTTAAAATGGGGAAATAAGAGAGCTGATGAATATGACATTTTTCGCTCCCTTCGATGTTGCGTAATGGATGTTCATCCTCATCCGCTGCTTGTTTGCTGCTGTCTCTGTCAATAATGCACAGAATCACTTATGAGGATACTTTTTTGCACATGATTAAATTAAGGGGAAAACGAAGCTCGCCCGCCAGTGAATCACAAATTACGAACTCTCCTCTCTCTCTCGTATTTTACACTTCGTTTGATATCCAATTAACAAGGAAGAACGAGCCAGAAAGCTCGTATTGTTTCCTCCGGAAAATAAAAAAATAAACACCGCAGCAGTCGTGCTTGAAGAGTCCCGCTGTCTGTGTTCTGATGATGTGTTTAAAGTGCAGACGGGAAATTAATTATGAAATCTCAAACTCGGTCAACGAATGCAATTTGTGTTGGAAGTGTCAGGAGACGGAAACGACCGCGACACGACGGAGCGGCTCGCCGCTGTCAGCAGAGTTGTTTATTTACTTCATTTTGAGAACCTGAAGCGCAAAAAAACGAACACAACATTTCACTTGTTGAGGTGTGTGTGTCTGTGTGTGAGTGTGGTGTAGATTGTAGTGTGTCAGTGAGTATAGTGTGTGTGAATGTCGTGTGTTAGTGAGTGTAGTGCGTGTGTATGAGTGAGTGTAGTGTTTGAGTGTGAGTGAGTGTAGTGTGTGAGTGTATAGTGTAGTATAGTGTGTGTGTGTGTATTGTTTGAGTGTAGTGTTTGAGTGTAGTGTGTGTGAGTGTAGTGTGTGTGTGTGTGTGAGTGTTGTTGTTGGGGTGTAGTGTGTGTGTGAGTGTAGTGTTTATCTATAGTGTAGTGTTTGAGTGTAGTGTGTGTGTGAGTGTAGTGTTTGAGTGTAGTGTGTGTGTGTGTGTGAGTGTATTGTGTAAGTGTCCTGTAGTCTAGTGTGTGAGTTCAGTGTGTAGTTTAGTGTGTGCGTGGGTAACTATATTGATAAAAATCTCATGTTGGCAGAGCTGCCAACTTTTCAAAAAACCTTGGAGTGAGATTTTGTCGGGGGTGACCAAAATGTTGTCAGCATGTTGTACCCATGTTGTCCCCATGTTGTCCCATATGTTGTCCCATGTTGTCCCCATGTTGTCCCATGTTGTCCCATGTTGTCCCCATGTTGTCCCCATGTTGTCCCCATGTTGTACCCATGTTGTCCCCATGTTGCCCCATGTTGTACCCATGTTGTCCCATGTTGTACCCATGTTGTCCCCATGTTGTACCCATGTTGTACCCATGTTGTCCCCATGTTGTCCCCATGTTGTACCCATGTTGTACCCATGTTGTCCCCATGTTGTACCCATGTTGTCCCCATGTTGTACCCATGTTGTCCCCATGTTGTACCCATGTTGTCCCATGTTGTACCCATGTTGTCCCCATGTTGTACCCATGTTGTACCCATGTTGTCCCATGTTGTACCCATGTTGTACCCATGTTGTACCCATGTTGTCCCATGTTGTCCCATGTTGTCCCCATGTTGTACCCATGTTGTACCCATGTTGTCCCCATGTTGTCCCCATGTTGTACCCATGTTGTAGCCATGTTGTACCCATGTTGTGGCCATGCTGTACCCATGTTGTCGCCATGTTGTACCCATGTTGTCCCCATGTTGTACCCATGTTGTACCCATGTTGTCCCCGTGTTGTACCCATGTTGTCCCCATGTTGTACCCATGTTGTACCCATGTTGTCCCATGCTGTACCCATGTTGTACCCATGTTGTCCCCATGTTGTACCCATGTTGTCCCCATGTTGTACCCATGTTGTACCCATGTTGTCCCCATGTTGTCCCCATGTTGTCCCCATGTTGTACCCATGTTGTACCCATGTTGTCCCCATGTTGTACCCATGTTGTCCCCATGTTGTACCCATGTTGTCCCATGTTGTCCCATGTTGTCCCCATGTTGTACCCATGTTGTCTCCATGTTGTACCCATGTTGTACCCATGTTGTCCCATGTTGTACCCATGTTGTACCCATGTTGTCCCCATGTTGTACCCATGTTGTACCCATGTTGTACCCATGTTGTCCCCATGTTGTCCCATGTTGTACCCATGTTGTACCCATGTTGTACCCATGTTGTCCCCATGTTGTACCCATGTTGTCCCATGTTGTCCCCATGTTGTACCCATGTTGTACCCATGTTGTACCCATGTTGTACCCATGTTGTACCCATGTTGTCCCCATGTTGTCCCCATGTTGTACCCATGTTGTCCCCATGTTGTCCCCATGTTGTACCCATGTTGTACCCTGCATTCTGGCCTGGCAAAGGTCTTTTACGAGACATCTTTGCTACCTTAAAGAATTAAAATGTCTTTTTAATAACTCTACTCTCATTTACAAAAACATGCCTAATTCTATTGCACAAATGTCCTGTATTTATGTTAAATTCGTGATAATACATCTTACTTGTTCAAAGTGCTGTTTTTAAATTTTTTGAGAGGGTCCTTTTCCTACGCCTGCAAATAAAGTGATAAATGCTCTGTGGGCAGCCTTAACAAACAATGCTCTGATGTGTTGAGCATGCAGGATACCAAGAGGATAACACGATGCTCTCCTGCTGCTTGTTATGACAGCTGAGTTTACATCACCTAACCAAAATCACAAAATCACACGCACAAACACAACCAATTATTTCAAGATTTAAAGTTTAAGTGAGAACTTAAATGAACCACATGTCATTAACAGGGCTCTCAAGTTTTGAAGACAGGCAAGAGTGACATCTCTATCCAGGATGCTTTATTTTCATTGGTTGCTGGAATAAATCTTACCCAGATACAACAGATACGTTCTTTTCTGATTGGCTATTGTGTAGCCCATTTTTTTTTTTTAATTGGCTGATAAGTGGCACCTCACAGCAGAACTCCAGGGGAGCGCTTGATTCCTCCACGGTGAGGGCAGCGCGGCCAGCTCATGTTGGCGCGATGCGGCACATTAAAACATTAAATAGCCGAGAGTTTTTTCAGCGTGAGAAATACGATGTGTGGCGGGAGTGCGTGACGTAAGACCGAAATGCGTGAGTGTCACGCTCAATGCGTGACACTTGAGAGCCCTGCATTAACACACCGTAGTCTCTGCTCGTTGTGTCTGTTTGAAAATCTTCTTCTGTTGCTAACTACGGGACTCTTTTGGGTAAATAGGATGTCTATGCAGCGAATAGGTTTATAGATGCGCTCCTTAGCGCCATCTATAGTCGGGGAGTTTGAAAAGAAACCAACGCGCCTCGGCCCAAAATCAGAATTTCTTTTGCCGTGAGAAATTGGTTGTGTGGCGTGAGAGCGTGTGAAAACATGCAAAAGCGTGTGTCACACGGCGAAACCGTGAGAGTTGGCAGCTCTGTGTTGGACCCAGTCCTGTAGATCTGTATTTCTGTTCATCATTCTGTCTGTTCACAATGTTTTATTCTATTAAAGTTGTCCCGCGCTCACGCACCAAGCCACACTGTTACTCCTGCACGTGGAAGCAAAATATTGATCTGTGTGAACAGACTGGATCACTGTTGGGTCTAACGGAGGGGGAGGGGCCTAACGGGGGGGGGGGGGCACAGACACAGGAAATATATCCACTTATCCATCCGTCACCCATCCAGCCAGAGCTCCGCGTGACGGCCTGTTGACAGCCCACGGAGGAGCTCCGAGTCATGGGGACTGATGTGAGGAGCGCGAGGCTGGACACGCCTCCGTGGGAACGCCTCCGGGGCCACGCCCCCTCCGGCAGAGAGAACCGGTCGAGTCAGAAGCTCCTTTTTAAATAGCACGTTTGCTGCTTTTATTTGTTTTTTAATCTCTCTCTCTCTCTCTCTCTCTCTCTCTCTGGCTCAAAGACGACGATGAATGTATGCGAGTCGGTTTAATTGCTGACCTTTTCAAAAGGGGAAAGAAAGAAGAAGAAAAAGCTATTAGATTAATTCATTTCATGGTCCACAGCTGCTGCTGCTGCTGCCAGGAGAGAAAAAGGCTCCTCTGTACATAAAGTATCGTTGTTTATTCATCCATAAAGCAAAGTCAGGAACGTTCCGCTTTACGGAGCAATAAAAGAGGGTAGTTCTCTGTGAAGGGTGGGTTGTTCTCCTTTTATTCACAGGGAGATGACGCTTTATTGGTTTTGCATTGGAGGTTCAGAAATATGTCACAGTTTTAAAAATATGTATTATTCAGGGGACTTTTATGTAATCTTTTTCAGATTTTTAAGGAGGCTAGGAAGAGATGAAATATGACATTTTAATGAGTAAAAATTAAGATAATTATATATATTTTGTTATTGTTTATTGGGGTGTCACCCCTCCACTCCAATGTTCACGTGCGCCATGACGCTTCTGCACATCTGGATGTAACGCGGCACCACGGGCTCTACCACCGAATTCAAATGTTGTTGTTGGAGTTGTTGTTGTTGTTGTAAATGGGCGAGACGGAGACGCAGCAGATGTGCGTCAGCGGGCTGGATTGGTTTTCGCGGAGCGTTTCTCCCGTTGGTTGAATTCCACAACGTGCCCGAACGGCAGGTGTGGAGAGACACAAAAGCCGGCTCTGCAAGGCGCTGCCTGCCTTTTGTGCACAGAGTGGGAGGAGTCACCCTGTAACTTGTAACGCCGGTCGTCGTTAAGGCGCCGCTATTCAGCTCCACCCGAGACGTATATCCCCACGTCCTCATTTAAACTGCAACAGGTTTAAATCCCGCCCCCAAAACACCTATATCCTTCACACACACACACACATGTTCACGGCATGCTTTCGGCTAGATGTGAATATGTTGAGCTAACCACGCTTTCGGGTGGTGGTGGTGGTGGGTTTCCCACTGTGAGGCTTCCAGTTCACGTCTGAAAAAGCAACTCTCGCTGATATATGGCTGCGTTTCCTTCTCCAGCAGCAGCCGGTGGCCTCTTATCACTTTGAGGCTTGTTATAATAGCTTCACACAGACACGGGACGACTCCCAGCAGCACATTACCGCGACCTGCATTACATTTACATCAGCCACTGCCTGAGGCGCGAACCCCACCCTCCCTCACACGACATCGCTTTAAAATAATAATAAAATGTGGTATACCTCTTCTATCACATAATAGGGGGGGGGGGGAATACATCCACGTCTACGCCCATGTACATAACTGTAGATACTAGCACCCTTCTTGTTCTTGTATATGACGTCACCACCTTCTGTATGGCGTTTACTTTTATATTTAGTATTTTTTCTTTCTTTTTCTCGTGTTATTTCTAAACTGTGGACTCTGAGAGCCCTGCACGGGATTACCAAATAAATCCTTAAATCTTGTAGAATATTATTGTCATGCCGTGGTCGGCATTTATTTGAACTTAAACTTCCACCGATTTTCAGATGGAACCGAGTGAACGGACGAGGTGAAGGATGAGCCGCATTGCTTTCAGTTTTGATATTTTCAGGTTAACCGTGACTTGTTGATGTTGTTGTTGTTGTTGGGGAAGCGGCAGATTCTGTGTTTGGTTCATGCCGGAGATGACGGACAGGGAGGAGCGGTCCACTGCATCCTCTTCACAGGAAGTGCACGACGCTAGGGGACTATAAACCAGGAGAGGGAACCTCCAGGAACACCTGTGACACAGGTTATCTCACATTAAAGTAGATCGGGTTCGGGTAGACTCTCTCTCAGAAAAGTCTGGAGTATAGTTAACATGCGCAAACATAATCCGTAAGATACAGATGGTACCAGAACTATAAGATGTTCACAGGAAGAGAAAAAACATTTATTTTCAAGGTTGTGTATTTTCTTCCTCTTCAATATTTCATTCTTGAAAAGAAGGTTGTATTATTTCTTCTTTTTAAAGCTAGTCTTTAAAGGTACTTTAAAAAATAATTTAAGCTACAGTCTTGTCTTTAGGCACCTTTTTATTTTTTTATTTTTTTAAAGCTACAGTCTTGTCTTTAAAGGTATACCTTCTTTTCTTTCTTTTTTTTAAAGCTACAGTCTTTAAAGGTACATTCTTATCTTTCTTTTTTAAAGCTACGGTCTTGTCTTTATAGGTATACCTTCTTTTCTTTCTTGTCTTTAAAGCTACATTCTTGTATTTAAAGGTATACCTTCCTTTCTTTCTTTTTTAAAGCTACAGTCTTGTCTTTAAAGGTATACCTTCTTTTCTTTATTTTTTTTAAAGCTACAGTCTTGTCTTTAAAGGTATACCTTCTTTTCCTTCTTTTTTTTAAAGCTACAGTCTTTAAAGGTACCTTCTTTTCTTTCTTTTTTAAAGCTACAGTCTTGTATTTAAAGATACAGTCTTGTCTTTAAAGGTATACCTTCTTTTCCTTCTTTTTTTTAAAGCTACAGTCTTTAAAGGTACCTTCCTTTCTTTCTTTTTTAAAGCTTCAGTCTTGTCTTTAAAGGTATACCTTCTTTTCTTACCTTTTTAAAGCTACAGTCTTGTCTTTAAAGGTATACCTTCTTTTCTTTCTTTTTTAAAGCTATAGTCTTGTATTTAAGATAGATAGATAGATAGATCTGGCAAGAGGTGAACTGTTGTAGAGCCTCATGCCCGCCGGCAGGAATGTTCTCAGGAAAGAGGCGACTCATCCCCTTCTTGGAGACGCCCAGGGTACTGTACCTCCCTCCTCCTCCGTCCATCCCTAATACACCCGACCACTGCAGAATCATCCAGCTACAGTCTTGTCTTTAAAGGTATACATTTTCTTTCTTCTTTAAAGCTACAGTCTTGTATTTAAAGCTACAGTCTTGTCTTTTTAAAGCTACAGTTAGTAATTTAAAAAAAAGAAGAATCAATTGGTCATATTTGCTGAAACTGTCACTCTCTCCTGTCGGTTGTTCGCGAGACAGATAATCTGTGACGAGATGAGGTTTCCTTAGCGCTCCTCATGGTTCCACCACACCCCGAGATAAACAACCAGGCGGAGGAAAGAGTCTCGGACACAACTGCCAATCTCTGCGTGTGAAGCATCAATCAAACTGTCAAACCGGGACGCGCCGATCAAATATTAATCCAGATTCTGTTGCTGCATTGCGCCCCTCAAATGGTTTCTGAAATATATATTTTCTCTGTAAAACAGAAGCGTTTTTCTCCGGGCAGTGATTGGTTTTGGCTCGGCTGGTTTTCAAAGTACTCGGGTTGGGTTCATGAGCAAGAACAAAAGAACCGAGTGGGACATTGGGCTGGTTTACATCACGGCCGTGGCTTTAGGGGACGAGGAACCCTGATGGGTCCCATGAGGTAATCCACCCGTTACCTAAATGTATATCTAGATATCAAACACTGTCTACAGGGTGTTGTTAGAAAAACAGAGCAGAGTCGTGGACTCTCCTGTTTCCGGGTCGATGACATTTTAAAAAGGCGTCCCTCGTCAACCGCTCTCAAATAAGATCTATGTACGTGTTCATGGCATCGTGTTCAGGAGCGCGGTAAAAACAAACCGGGTAAGAAATAAAAAGGGTCAAATTAGCCATCTTGGATAATAAGTCCAGGCTCACGTTTCCATGGTAACCGTATTGAAGGATCCTCTGTGGAACCCCCTCTCCTCCCCCCCCCTCTGCCCAAAAAAAGGTTAACCAGCCCGACTGAGATGAATCAGACTTCATGTCAGGTTTCACTTGTCTGTATACCCCCCCCCCATCCAACCCCCCACCCTTGTGCCCTCTCCCCCCATTTCACCTCTTCTTCTTCTTCTTCTTCTTCTCCTTCATCTCATCTCTTTTCTATCGTCCTTTTCATTTGGCTCTCTCCCCCTCTCTCTCTCTTTCCCATCTGGCCCTTTACGCAGCGCATTCAGACGAACACACTGTACACAAATGTATTGTGCTCTCAGTCACACACACACACACACACACGTGTAACACACACGCATGGCCACGGGGAGTTGTGCTCAGTTATGTGCGTCTGTGCCGAACCACTTGCCCCGGAGGCGGAGGGGAGATCACTCAAGCCTTGTAAAAAAAGCAAAGAAAAAAAAGCTGTATTTCTTCTTTTTTTTTACCCGCAGCTCTTAATGCGTTCTTACAATGTGCTTACATAGATGGAATCAAGAGCTGTGTGTGTGTGTGTTTGTGTGTGTGTGTGTGTGTGTGTGAATGAACATGCCCACATGTGACCCGGGAGCTGACGGAAAACGGAGGCAGAGATAAATGAATAGTCGGGAATAGAGAGGAGGTGGATCCCTGGATGTGCTGCTGCCGGCCTGCTGTTGATTTAGAGGGAGCCACCTCTGGCTACCTGCTCCTCTCTGAGCCTGTATTTCCAGATCTAAGGTGTGTCGTTTCCCCAGATCATGGGAATGTATTTGTGTACTTGGAAGAAGTACTCGGTTAATTTTTTTCTCTGAGACTATTTTCATAATTCCCAGAGCCCAAGCTGACGTCCTAAAATGTCGAAGGAGAGACCAACGGTCCAAAAATGTGTCTATTTTAGAGGCTAGACCCTGAGAGAAGTCATGTTCTGTCAATCAACGTTTTGATTAAGGAGCATTGTGTCGGATTTAGTGCCATCTAGTGGCGAGGCTGCAGATTGCATCCAACTGAACGCTCCCGCTCGTGTCTTTTAGAACGAAGGTGGCTCTCGGTTGTCGGGTCAGATCGAGTTTAAAGTTCCATGGCGTCCACGATTAATTATGTTCGAGTTGTGAATTAAATAATATTCTTCACGTTTTTTCGATGTGAAACTTTAAATAGGGCTAAACTCGATATTCGGAGCACTACTTTGTGTCCGATGTCAACCAAAATGCTCTATTTAGCACCTTTTTAATCTGCAATATTAACTCCGAGGTTAAAGTAGTATGGCAGTATTTAAGTAAAGTTAAAAAAAATACCTTCAGGTGCATATTTAGATAATTTTCACTACTCTTTACCAGCACTGAATGTCCGGCAGTGCTTGTATTCAGGTTTACGGTCAGAATTAGAATTCGGATATGTGCGGAGTGAAGTCGGTTATGTAATGCTGTGCATATGCATGTTTTTAAACCGAATCGCATGAAATTTGGTGGGATGATTGGTTATTATCCGGGGACCATTTGATTAGATTTTGGGATCAATCGGGTCAAAGGTCAAGTTCAAGGTCATGGAAAGGTCAAAATCTTCTTTTTACCATAGCACGGTCAATTTTTATCCAATTGGCATGCAACTAATGCCAACATGTTCATAATTCAATGCCCAATCTTGTGATATGCGAAGGTATGCGCTCTACCGAGTGCCCGTTCTAGTTTTATATGTTATATAAATGTTTTTTTAGCCAATGAAGCTGTTAAGCATTTTAAATGGCAAGTTATTGTCAAAGAATTGCCTTAAAATCTCAGATTGACGTTGAAAGATATTTCAAAGCTCAATGATTCTGGGAATTTGACCAATTTGGAACGAGATCCAAAAGCAAACAAACGATGTGAAGGTAACTGTAGTGGTGCGATCGGCAAACACTAACACTGACTCATTATTTTTGCCAGATGCTGATATTTCTGGCTTTGCAAAATTCCCTACAGTGGAGGCAGATAGAAACCACAGAGTAGATGCCTCTTTTAGATTAAAATAATAAAATATATCTATTAACCTGATGGTTAACTCTATCCTCCTTGTATTGCAAACCAAACTGCAAGGATACATTGAGAATACACAACATTTTTCTTTTGATGCATACATCATAAAATGTGGAGATGTACCGATACTGCTATTATTCTAATAATGAACAGTTAAATGCATATACAGTATCTCAATGTATTAATTTCTTGCATTTTGTTTAAAAGTATAAAAGCATTGTTTCAGTCAGGCCTGATGCGTGTAACAGGGATCCCAGTCATTTCCACACAGTACTCAAAATCGCTCGATCTACCCAAGACCCAGATATCAGGACTGACGAAAGTCGGATCGACCTCGCGAATATATTTCTCACGAAGTTTGTCAGTTATCAGATATTTCCTTCAGTGATGATAAATCTCATTTCCATCTGCTCTGTCGGCTAAGATGCACGCTGTAGATCTCAGAATACGTCCAACCAGCATGCTTTGAGCCACCGGCTCACATTCAGTCTTTGGAAGTCGTCTTCCCTTCTCATGGTCGCTTCTCCCGAGCCGATACTTTACCTCCCTCGGAGCTCTTGTTCTCACCAGCTCCTCCCGGAGAACTGGGGCACGGCTGCAATTGTCGTGCGGCAATTTTTTGTTGTTGTACTGAATAATGCTGAGTGTTGTCACCAATGCGTAAGTAAGGATTTCCTCTCCTGCAGTTTTGGATTGTGATGCGGAACATTACACACACACACACACACACACACACACACACCGTTCACTGCCGCACAGAAAGATATGAAATGCCGATTTGCATCGCGCCGGCTGTGTCGAGAAGACTCTCTGTGTCGGCAGGGTATGAGGATCAGGGCCTCTCCGGCGAGGTGCTTTGAACGCACCATCGATCTGTTTGTTTCGCCCTCCCACACCGGACTGGTTCGAGTGGCGCTCGAGCTGATGGGAGATCTGGGAGGAAATTGCACCAAAATGAAAATCACTAATCGCTTACGTCTCACCCAAGAAAATGGACTTCTTTCAAAAAAAATTTTTACAGGAGTTGCAGTAATCTAGTCTCGAAGTAACGAGCGCGTGAACCAGCTTTTCTGCATCTTTTTGAGATACGATTTTTTTTATATTCCGTCGATGAAAAAATGCAGTACTTGAGATTTTCTTCACGTGGGAGTTAAAGGTAAAGTCCCGATAAAAGATAACGCCGAGATTCTCTCGAGTGGTGCTGGATGCCAGGGCAACGCCATCTCCAGAAACCACACCACCAGATAATTGATCTCTGAGGTGCTCATATATAAAGAAGATTTATATGAGTGAGTGAACATCAGCTGAGCCTTAATCAGACCAGCCTTAACGTTTTATCGTTTTCAATCTCGCCCTCTAAATCACGGCCGGCCTCTCGGAGCCGCTCCTCCGTCCTCCGAGGGCGCTCGCTCTCTCGCTTATTGACTCGTGAGTCTCGGTGCACGACTCGCACAGCATACGTGTCTAATAGATTTGCGGGGGAATCATTTCCAGCTCCGGCTGAAATAATCAAGTTGACATCCTCTGCCCCAATGCAATTAACGACGAGCGCCGTCCAATCTGTGACCTGTTAGATGTTTTGATTTCACGGACTGCGTCTTTGCGCCGCGAGGCCCGAGGCGCGGCGGCAGCGTGTGAAACCCATCGGGGGGGCACGCGGTGTTGAGAGGACACGGCCCGGGAGGCAGATCCGGTTCGCTTGGCTAATCTTCGTGAGGTGTTTTCTGAGCTCGCGTACAAATTAGGCTCACGTGGCTCGCGCCGCAGCAATAGATTGTGCTTTTTAGATGTGTCGAGGGAGGATATGCACTCAAAGAAATGACTCATTGGATGAACTCAATTAAATTGTTGGCAGGTTTTCCATCCAATAATTATATGCAACTCCAACTCAAATTTAGCAATACAATGTAATTAAGTTAGTCCAACTCATTTGTATCAAATACATCTAAAATAAAATAACGATATTCATTAAATTAAATTAATTTGTGTTTGTCCAACTCAAAATATAAACTAACAAACTAACTAAGAAAATATGCAAACTCCACACAGAAGGAAAGCCCCGACTGGGAATTGAACCCACAGACCTTTGGCTGTGAGGCAACAGTGCTAGCCACTACACCACCGTAAAGCCCTGAAAGTGTCTTCACCTTGTAAACAACTGATTTTCAGCTGGCGCATGCGCAAACGGTAGTCCTCAACAGCTTCTTCAGTCAGGCCATCAGGCTGCTGAACAAGGACTGAGACCCTCATTAACACTACACACCAGAACATATTCTGTGAATATCTATGGCCATGGTGTATATTTTATTTTATTACATTGTTTATATATATATATATTGTATATATATATTGTATGTATATACATATATATATATATATAGTCTCAAAAAAGTGTATATTTTATTACATTGTTTTATATATATATATTGTCATGATGTATATTCTATTACACTGTTTTATATATATATTGTTAATACTTTCTTCTTTATTGTGTGTGGATATTGTATAGTTTATTCTCATTCTTATTCTTTTTTAGTCTTGCTTGCTGCTCGGGTGTTTTGCACATAAGAATTTCACGAACCGATTATACTTGTATAAAAGGGGATGTGACAATAAAAAACTTGAAACTTGAAAAAAAAACAATGAAACACATTTATTTTGAGTTGATATGCACACCATCTAACCTAAATAAATCTAATAAATGAAAGAATTCATACATTTTGTGTTCCACCCATTAAATATAAATATCTATTTTTGTAATTGATTTATTTAAATGTATCAAACAATATTTAAATGTGTCACCTCGAAGAAGGGCTTGAATCGTTTTTGTGAGTGTAACCTAAATAAATCGAATAAATGAAAGTATTCATACATTTTGTGTTACACCCATTCAATAATAATATAATAATAATAATAATCATTTATTTTATATAGCGCTTCTCTAGACACTCTAAATATCTTCGTTTTGTAATTGATTTATTTAAATGTATCAAACAATATTTAAATGTGTCCCCTCTAAGAAGGGCTTGAATCGTTTTTTTGAGTGTGGAGGGAATGCTGGACATCTCTTTTTTTGGTATTTGTGTATTCCGGCTTGTAATTTAATGTAAAAAAAATTCTTTCTTTTGTTGTTGTGATCGAATCTACACGTCCCTCGGTGCATCCGTGCCCTCCTTCTTTTCTTTTAACGCTGGTTTAATGCGTGCACATGCGTCACCTTGATGTACAGCAGATCAAGCAGCTCCTCAGATCAGGCCGAGCGGCTGAGAGCCGGATGCTGTGAAATTTGTGCTGGAAGGGGGGAAGCAGCCTCTGATGTATTTTTAGACGGGCTAAATAATGAATGCCTCCAAAAAGACGGCCAGGACCCCAGCTGGCAAACCTCTTCCCCTCCTTCCTCTTTCGCTCACCTGTTCTTTTTGTCCGCGCCTTGAAAAGGAGGTTGAGGAGGAGGGCGTCTCCACCTTCACCCCCGATGCCTCCGCCACCGGTTGTCACTGGGGGGAGATCAGACGAGCGCATCACCTGCTTTCTTTGAGTTTTTTTTGACACGGCAACCTTTAAAATTAGGCAATCAAAGGCAATTCCACGATCCGATTAAACTCACTTCTGTATGTATGTTTGTAAGCATGTTTATCTGAACACACAATATACGATTTGATCATTGGATATCTGGAGGCATGTTGTTTTTGCTTGTAGCCGATATGATTAGTGGATTCATTTTCAGTTAATGAAGAAAAAGATTCACAACCATTACGATAATTCATTTAATTGACAACGCAGCCTGGTGAGGATGTGTTGATTGGTGCCTTTTGTTATTGTCTGGGGGTTTTATACACAGAGTAAATAAGTTAAACCAAAAAATAATTAAGAGCCATCAAAAATGATAATAAGTCTTATAAATCTGCAGCCCGATTTTTAGTTTCTCAATTTGATGCAGTAAACTGTTTCCCCTCATGCATTGCGTTATTGCACCATTCATACCACTAAGGATCTGTTCTTCCAGCCTCCACTTCCCTCATACCCCTCTTTAAAACCGCCCTGGAGGGCAGAAGCTGTTATTTACTGAGTAATTGTGATGTGTGTGTGTGTCCCCTCCTCCCTTTCCATCGATGTGAGTCGTTTGTCTGAATCAGCAGAGCTATTTTTGAAACGGCAAAAAAAAAAGAAGAAGGTAAAGTTAAATAATTCCAATCAATCAAGCTGCACCACCCTCTCCAGCCGCGGAGTGATGGAGGCTCAGTTTATGAAGATGCCGTGGGGCCCCCCCCCCCGCATGGCGAGGGACGATCCATGAAGGATTAAGGAAGAATGGAGGGAAGAATGGGAGATACAATACAGAGTGTGTGTGTGTGTGTGTGTGTGTGATGGCAAGTGGCAAAACCGGGCGCTTAGAGGAGGCACCCGGCTGAGCTTCTTTACAACCTAAACGTCTTAAATTCCACTCCATAAATGCTGTGGGGCAGATTAAAGGGATGATTACACAGGCAGCAGGGCACTCATTAAAATGTACCACGGATAACAACTGCAGTGTCACCATCTATATTCCAACGGCATCGCCACCAATTCACGGTTAGATACCGAGAATGTCAACCTGCCGGTGTGTAAAAGATATCCTTTATTAATGATATCTGCTTTTTTTACATCAAGAGAAGAGGTTTTTCTTCTCCACTTCTTCTTTTCCGTACCTCTTCCCTGCATCGTCCTCCTCAGTTCTGTGTTTCTGGATGTTGTAAGCCCCGGTTGGGGGTTCAACCCTGATTTTCTCAGCGGCGTAAAAAAAAAAGACAAGCTGAGATTGGGTAAATCTCTCGTCATGAGCTCATTAGTCAATGTTGGAGACGGAAGATCAGAGGTGGTCGCACCGGCTCTACGGGGGCCCCGAGAGGTGTTTGTGTGTCGGGCGTCGCTCCGCTGTCAATCAAATCCCCCCCTGCTGGTATACTGCGCAAAAAGATGTTGTCTCTGTTTGCCTCTGAAAGTTTCACTATTCTAATTTTAATTGATTTGTCGCTGTTGCCATGGCACCGAGTGAGCAAATGAGGGTTGTACGGGCAGGTTTAGTCTCTACACACCTTCCTGCCGTACCCGTGGTGATGTAAGAGATGGGCGAGCTGAAATGAGGCTCCAACCGTCTGACTTAGTCAAGTGGGTTTCCCCCTTAGTTTTAGTTCAATGTTAGAGGGACTAATGTGCTCAAACCAGAGATACCCACTGCATTTGTCCACATATTGTATGGCCTGCTTTTTATCTTCTGTGTTTTTTTTAGCTCTTTGAACTGTTGACATGTTTTGGCCCCTGTTATTGCCAAATTAACTACTGTACTGCACTTTGACTCTTTGTCTGTGATAAGTGCAATATAAATTAACTTTAATAACTTGCCTAATTACATGAAATGTTTTAGCATTTTAGTTTTGTTTTTGTAGTTAGAAGAACCTGGTTCTTTGTTTTTTGCTTTAACTAATAAGCCTCACTGTTGTTAATCGTAATCTGAATTATTGAATTGGAAGCAATTATTAGATTGTTATGGTTGTTTCTTGCTTTGCACATTAGCCAGGCTGCTATCCGTAGCCAGGCTGCTGGCCATAGCCAGGCTGCTAGACTTAGTCAGGCTATAGCCAGGCTACTAGACTTAGTCAGGCTATAGCCAGGCTACTAGCCGTGGTCAGGCTACTAGACTTAGTCAGGCTATAGCCAGGCTACTAGCCGTGGTCAGGCTACTAGACTTAGTCAGGCTATAGCCAGGCTACTAGACTTAGTCAGGCTAAAGCCAGGCTACTAGACTTAGTCAGGCTATAGCCAGGCTACTAGCCGTGGTCAGGCTGCTAGTTCTAGCCAGGCTGCTAGACTTAGTCAGGCTATAGCCAGGCTACTAGCCGTGGTCAGGCTGCTAGTCGTAGCCAGGCTGCTATCCGTAGTCAGGCTATTAGCCAGGCTGCTAGCCATAGTCAGGCTATTAGCCGTAGCCAGGCTGTTAGTTTGAGTCAGGCTATTGCCGTTGTCAGGCTGCTAGCCGTATCCCGGCTATTAGCTGCAGCAAGGCTGCTAGCAGTAGTCAGGCTGTTAGCCGTAGCCAGGCCGCTACTGCTAGACAATCGCAAGTATCTATGTAAGTTTTTTAGAACAGTCCTAATAAGTGAAAAATGATGTCACTTAAATGCATCCCTTTACATATAGGAAAACGAAAGGTTGCGATATCCAAAAACTAAGAAGAGTCTTGAATCATGATATTGACGGAATACCAAAATATCGCCCAGCCCTACTCGGAGTTATGTTTGATTCTTCAGAGCTAGTCATAATGTATCATGAATTAGTTCATAGAATAAACATTTGAATGCCGTAACGGGTATATTGTATGCAGGTCCGGTATGTGGAAGCACAGTCGGACTCAGAAGATGCTCAGGTTATAAGATGAAGCTCATGTTGGTCAGAAGAGCTCGAGGGACCGTCTCTCTGAATCAATATGAAAAGCCATTGTCGTGTTTTCTCTGATTCGAGTAAACAGAATCAACAGCTGCTGTTTCACTTTTATCAGTATGACTCCTTTTGATCTATTTTTTTTTCAGATCCATATCTCCGAGGTCAGCCTTTTATCCTTGTTATCTCCGTGTCAGCGCTTTTTTTTAATGTAGTTCGTTTCCTAAGGGGTCCAACTTTCCAGCCTCGCTAAGTCAAAGCTAAACACCTGTCACTTTGACACTCGACTTCCGTTCCCGTGTCACCGACAGCTGAGGGGATTTTGACAGGCCTTCTCCCGGCTATTTAGTGTCAAAGTAAAACGAAAAGGAAATTACATTCACCTTCCTGTTCCCTTTTTAATACAAGAAGCATCCAGTCCACAAGGAGTTATATATCAAACCCACTGCGGGATCGGTTCAGTTTGATGTTTTGCTGCAAAAACTAACCCAGAAAACATTCGGTTGCATTACTTTGTTTGTCGGAGTCATCAAAAAAGCTCTCTCTTTGCTAATTATCTTAAAGGAATTAGCTTTAAGTGAACAGGAACTCTATAGACGGTTGAGAGCTCTGCACCTTGTACGGTGCATGCTTTAATGCACATGGGGATATTTGGGGCTATAATCTGCTTATCCCATAATAACATCACAGAGCTGGCTACTGAGTTAACGACCTAATACCATAAGAGAAGATTTGCTCGGCTTGGTTACACTGATCGTCGTTTAGCTCAAAAAACCCTCTCTAGTCTGGCTACAGTATCTTGAGAGTGAGGAAGAGAAAAAAATATTTTTTTATTTGTGCTACTGCACGTCTCTCTAAGTAATATTTGACTTAGTGCGGCAGAAATCTAGAGCTTGTAGCCAAAATATTGTATTTTTAGCAGATTTGAAGGGGCACAATCAAAGGGAACGTGAATCATGGCAGAGCAAATTATTATTATTCAAGATCAAAATCCTCCTTGTGTTCAACAAAGAGCGCAAAAGCAAACATGGTATTATACTCGAGGCTTGCAAAAACAGCCCATAATTCCCTCCATGATACCAAAACACATGTCGCCAGAGCAAGTGGGGCACAGAAAAGTGTTATTGCCTCTTTGTTTTCAGGGACATCTCCTTTCCTTAATGGTGCCCTTAAATTGAGCTTAAAGAAAACGCAGTATTCTTCGTCCCTGCTGCCGTTGCCATAGATACCCGACAGGCCTCACCGGACGGAGGCAACGCTACCGGAGAAATATTTAGACACCAGACTGGTGGTTCCGCGAGAGCCGAGTAACGGCGCCATCAAACAAACGGCTGCCGTACAAGTGGAGAGGGAGCGACCATCTAAATGGAGAGGCTCTCAAAACTTTCATCACACCACCTTCTCAGATGTTTTATTTCGCGGCCAGATCGCATGGACAGAAAAAAAGCTGCCGCCAGAAGCTCATTGCATGAGGGAGTAGGCTTCATGAGAGTCAACAAGTGCTCCTCCCACCATTTAAAGTTTTGCTCATCATCAAAAGCCGTAATATCTGGCCCAAAGTTTCTTTTTTAGGCCTGTCCTGTCATGTAATACCACTTGTTCCTCTCGAGGCGCTAGTGAGTCTGTCGGACGGAGAAGTGGAGCAGCCCCGAGGGGTTGTCAATCACGGTAAAGGTACGTTTTGTTTGTTTCGTTTCGTGTTGTCCTTCACGCCACCGGGAGTCCACTTCCTTGGGAGGAGAGCGGAGAACACATTCATGCATTATGTAAACGTGTTCTTGCAGAAACCCAAATTACATAAAGTACGAGTGGTTTTGACAACGGCATTCTGAGACCTCCACACACAGGCAGGGATCACGTCATTGAAACCGAAAAGTATGAAATATTAATGTCACTCTTTTTGGAACAGATTTATTATTCATTCAAATGTTATTTCCAGTGGGATCAAAAAAGAAAAGGTGTGTGTGTGTGTAAATAAAAGTACAAGTATAACCCTACTGCAGTGTATTAAAGCAAAACCACATTTTTGATATTTGAATGCTCCAAACTATTTTCATTTTTGCCATCATTTCCATCAGTCTGACAGAAACCGGGATGAATTCCCTCATTTGTATTCATAATTCCGGCAGCTCTCTCCTCCTCGTGCTCGCCACTGAGGCGGCGCCGCTGGCGGCGGCGGCGTCGGGTCAGCCTATCTGTCTCCTCCAGACAGTGGAGCCGTAGAATAGAGCAGCCGGGCGAGATATGACCCCGCCACGCCGAAGGCCCGACACGGCCGGGTCGAGAGCCTGTATCGGCCGTTCAGCCTTCGGACCATTCAGACTCACTGGACGGGGAACACGAGCAGAGATGCATCCTGGTAGCTTGTATAAGCAAGAGGAGGCCAGAGAAATAAATAAATAAAAGGGGCATGCATACCTCTACCACACATACTTATTTATGTGCGGTAGAGGATATGTATCGGGGTTCGTACGGTCATGGTAAAGCTGGAAAAGTCATGGAATTTTAAAATGGTCATTTCCAGGCCTGGAAAAGTCATGGAAAAAAAACTTAAATCATAAAAGTTTTGGAAAAGTCATGGAAATGTGTTCGCATGTTCATTTACGCCGAGTTTGAAATAATTAATATGTTTTTTTAAAGAAAGACGCTCAAAATATAAGCCGGCGTACGCTCTCAATACGCAACATTTTCTAAAATGCTCATGTTTATACCGAGATTTCAGTTTGGTCATGGAAATTTGGTTTAAAGTCATGGAAAAGTCCTGGAAATCCATTGGTCAAAATGTGTAAGAACCCTGTATGTATACTCATCAGAAAATAAATTTTCTCTGAGACATGCACCAGCAGACACTAAGTCTCCACCCACTGCGTATCGAAGACGTAGCGTCCACGCAGCGTGTCTTTCTGGAGGCGCAGGTTTGGGCTTTGATTCTCTGCTGGAGTTCTCGACGTGCTCGCCGCACGACAGAGCGCGAGGCCACAGGTGTCCTGACAACCACACGGTCTGATCGATCAATTAGGGGATTAAATAATCCTCTGCCTACTCCGCTCCAGCCTGTTCCCTCTGTGATTGGTTCTCCCCATGCTACCCATGCATGCAGGGGATTATTGGGTCATTATTTGAGCAGCCACAGACTTGTGTTCCACAAATTGTCTGAAAGCCAGCTCTTTATCCAAAATAGAAGAACTGGGGATGTTGATATTGGCTGTAATTCAGTCTGACACAGGCGGCAGCATTCACTTCTGAAAAGTGAAGCCAATGCTTCATTCTCACTTATAACCAGCAGGGGGCGACTCCTGTGGCTGCAAAAAGAAGTCTGTTTTTATAGAAGTCTATGAGAAAATGACTCTACTTCTCACTTAATTTATTCCCTCAGCAACATTGTAAACACAAGTTTATGGTCTCAATCTCTAGTTTCAAGTCTTCTTCAATACAGCACGATGTTAATTTGGTAGATGACCATAAAGCAGGTTATGCTTTAGGGCGGGGCTAACCGAGCTGGGTGTTGTCTTTGTTTTCGTCTTGGAACTTTAACTCTTCCACAGTGTGTTGTCAGTTCATTAAAGGTCAACCGTGACTTTTTGGTGGTCCAAAATTCAGTGACCGGTTGAACTTAGCTCCGCCCTCTCGTGCCCCTTCTGGTTGCCGAAAACAACGATGGCGACGGACTAAATGACAAACTTGAGGCTATAAAACGTCAGTCGACAAAGTGACGGGTGACGCAACGGTGACTGTATCCACTTCCTTTAAACTTCTTGTCAAAGTGGAGTTGAATGGAGGAGTCTTCAGCACTTCTCTGTGATCTGAAGGATTCTGAAGTGTCTCTCCGACACATCCTGAGGACTGTTGCACCCTCAGCCTCTTTCCTCATCCGCCACATCTATTTATAGTCATCTTTGTCTCAACGTGGCTCCTCAACGCAACTGGAACGGTAAAAGCAAGACAGTGCTCTCTTTAAAAAAAAAGAAGAAGAAACTTGAATAGCTCAAATAGAAGCTGAGCGGCGTGACGGTGTACGGGTTGACGTTTGAAACTTTCCCCATTTACAGAATTGATTCGTGCCGCCCGTTCGATTGCCGATCGGCTCGGAAGCGGTGTGGCTTTGTTTGTCCAATCTTTATGTGCGAGGCTCCGTTGTGGACTCAAGTCAACCCGAATGATTCATGGTGGAGAAGTGAAGTGGAAGCAGCGCGTGTGTGTGTGTGTGTGTGTGTGGGGGGGGTTAAGAGAAATGTGGATTGAAAAAGCAGAGAAATGAAACACACTCGTGCACACACACTAGATATGAAAGATGCACCTCTTGCACCTTTACTCCCCCACTGCCGGTTCCAATACTCACTCGTCCTTCATACCGGTCCGATACCAGTCGTCTTTTCTCTTTCAGCTCAGAGTCTGTGTACCTCACTGTGTGTCGCTGGTTGGGATCTTGAGGCAACATGAGGCTGTATTCACCAAAACAATTAAACCCTATTAGCAAAGTGCAATGGCAAGATCCCGCTTGTGGTTAAAAACATCAACAACTAGAACGGGCACTCGGTAGAGCGCATACCTTCGCATGTCATAAAATCGGGCATTGAATTATGAAAATGTTGGCATTAGTTGCATGCCAATTGGATAGAAATTGACCGCTCTATGGTAAAAAGAAGATTTTGACCTTTTCTTGACATTACATTACATTACATGTCATTTGGCTGTCGCTTTTATCCAAAGCGACTTACAGTAGTTACATTCATTCACTGTAGACGCAGACTGACCTTGACCTTTGACCCGATCGATCCCAAAATCTAATCAAATGGTCCCCGAATAATAACCAATCATCCCACCAAATTTCATGCGATTCAAAAATATGTTGACCTTTTCATGACCATGACCATGACCTTTGACCCGATCGATCCCAAAATCTAATCAAATGGTCCCCGAATAATAACCAATCATCCCACCAAATTTCATGCGATTCAAGAAGATTTTGACCTGTTCATGACCTTTGACCTTGACCTTTGACCCGATCGATCCCAAAATCTAATCAAATGGTCCCCGGATAATAACCAATCATCCCACCAAATTTCATGCGATTCGGTTTAATACTTTTTGAGTTATGCGAGTAACACGCATACAAATAAATAAATAAATACACAACGATCAAAACATAACCTTCCGCATTTTCAATGCGAAGGTAATTACGGTCCGGTACAGGAGAATGTTTGGGATGTGTTTGTTAGCTCGTGAGGCTTCCTCTCCCACCAAAAGTTTCTTTTGAGAGGAACAGTTGGAAAATGTTGTAAACAACGCACACTCGCCTCATTAACCTCGATGAGACGGTCGATACCGCTCCCGTGTGCGTTTCAATAAAGAGCTGCAGTCAGGACACAACGTGTTTAGCTTAGCATAAAACAAGGTTTCTATTTCTTGAAGAACCGGTTGTCAGTTCACCCAATGCTCCGTTCTGCAGCCTCTCCTCCGGCTGTTGATTGTATCCCAAACTTAACACACATATACGAGATCAATCTTCACAACTATCTACTCAAAAGAAGGTAAATAGTATGAGCATTTCTTTTTAAATTGCTTCTATGAAAGCCCAGAGATCTCCATTGAGCGGATACTTTATTTTGTTCCCCACAAAACATTTTTTAAATGTTCAATCCCTTCCATGTGACTTGCTTCATTTTTCACACAATGGGATTGTGGTCTGGTATTCTGGTATTCATGAAATCGCTGCATTGAAAAGATATTGGTTCTGACTTGTCGAGGCCGAGTCGGCGAAGCGCCACTGAATGCGAGCGTTCCACAGGACGGAAAAAAAGAGCTGTTTTTCGTTTTTCGGCTCATTCTTCAGTTCAGTTTGAGCCCCTACCTCGGAATCAATAGTGGTCTTTATTGCTCTTGCTCTACTCGAGTGGAGTCTCTTTATAAAACCTTTTCGTCACTCAAACCGAAATCGCACACGTAGCCTTGACCACTCTAAACCAATCGCATCGTAAACAAGCGCTCTGCTTTTCCCAGGCACGCTTGTTATTACATCGGAGGCTGACACATCACGGCTATGGTGATTGGCTCTCTTTGGGGTCGACGGCGGCCTAATTGGTGCCATCTCCTCTCGAGGAGATGTTCCAGGAGGGGGGGGGGGGGGCATGATGTCATTAGGCGACCGGTGTGTGGGGGAAGAAGGAAGTTCCATTGTCTCTGGGAGAAGGGAAACGGTGTCCGCTGGGAACGGTCAGGCTGACAGCTCTATGTGTGTGTGTGTGTGTGTGTGTGTGTGTGTGTGCGACTGTGCGTGCACCTGTTAGTTTATGCATTCAGGTGACTGTAAGAACCAGAAAAAGGATGTTGTTATTCTCCCTGAGCAAAAGCATCTCCTTATGGTGAACACGGGGCCAGCAGCTGAGGGCTGCTGTTGCCACAGTGACTCTAGCTAAGTGCGCGCCCCGTGTCTGTAAAACTACAGGCGCCTCGAGGCCGAGTAATGCACAGCGGGCCGGAGAAACGGTTTCGCGAAAATGTCATTCACAGGCTCGGCTCGCAGCTAAGCAAAGATTCACTTCGAAATAATTGGATTTGAGAGAGAGGGGGGGGGGGGGAACGTCTATAAAGGCTCATTTACGTGGCGATATCATACGGCCGGAACACTTGATTTGGTCATTGAGTTTGAATGAAGCGAAGAGAGTCGTCTTTTCTTTCCTTTCTTCTTCAAAGTGGGAGGTTTCACTTTTCGTAAAGGAAACGTCTTCATTTTTCAAAAAGAGAGTTTTGGAACTGAGAACTTTGGACTCGAGTGTAATGCTGTGGAGAAAAAAATTCACCGTTTCTTCCATGTGGAAGTGCGGCGGAGGTAAATCGGAAAGCAGACTCCAGTGACAAATATTTGCATCTTTTACACCGTCGGCGGCGAAAAAGACCCGAAGAGTTCTTCAGTGAAGACGAGCCGCTCCGCTGAGCCGCTTGGCCCCGAATCCCGTTCCCTAACTACCTTATTTACTCTAAATTGTAAGCGAGTACTCTCTCCGCTCGACTCCGCCTCTACAAACACGCTCTCCATCAATTATTAATAAATGGGTTTTTGCAAAGAGCATGCCCCTCAACCCCCCCCCCCCCCCCTCCCTGTGTCTTGTCGCTGCCAATCCCTTGGAGATATAGTGTGATCGCCCATTCTTATTTCTAATAAAGCTCCTCTGCATCCCCCCCCCTCTGCCCGACCATTACGTCTAAAAGTTATCCCCGCTGTCAGGGAAAGCAAACCGCCATCATCGCTAATCATTCCCTCAGCCAGCAGGTCTGACTAAGTACTCGGTTGAAGCTATTAGGGCACTTGTCAACAGCACTTTTCCAGAGTGTGTGTGTGTGTGTTGCCTTTGGCTTTCAATCTAATCAGTCCTGATAAGAGCCTTCTGACAGCACGCAGGATACGTCCTGTTCACCCCCCGGCTCATCATACTGGCGGGGGGGCGATAGATGTCCGTTTGTCATCGCGTTGCCCGGCACGATTAGCCCGTGACTCCGGATCTCTTTTCCATCTCTCGTGATTGATTGGAGGAGCTGGTGATCGCCTTTCTTGCTTGTGCTGCTGACGCTCTGAAGAGCTCCGGATCTTCGGCTCCGTTATAGCACGCGAAGGGCTTATTAGACTTCTATCTACCCGGCAACCGGCATGCGGCGGCGAGCTGGATTTCCCCCGCCTCGCCTCCATCCTCTCTCGGCCGTCGTCCGGGAGCTCGGGGGCACCTCGATGCTTCTCATCAGTCGAGTTCACAGTCGGTTCAGTTTCAGTTTATTTTATTTTGTAGAGCCCAAGATCACAAATTAGCCTCCAAAGGGCTTTATAACCTGTACACATACGACATTCCTGACCTTTGACCTCACATCGGATCAGGAAAAACTCACGAGAAATAGAAAAAAAACCTTTCACAGGGGGAAAAAAGGGAAGAGCGACCGAGGAGGATCCCTCTCCAGGATTGGGCAGAACAATAGATGTCATGTGACCAGATGAACAGCATTCCAGAGTTACATAAACAATGAATATGACAGAGTGAGATGTATGAGATTTATGAAACAAGATGCAAGAGTGCAAGATTCTGTGTTGCTCATGGTAACCGGAGGAGGCCACACTAAAATGCCAACTACGCCATTTACAAGATTCCAGTGCTAATAATAATAATAATAATAATAATGCACAAGGACTTTTTCCTTATCTCTCACTCTTGAATACCTTGTGTTATTTTATTCAGCTGGCAAAAAGCACCTTTTGAATAAGACAAAGACATTACACTTCATATATAAGTGATACTTACAAAAATGGACGAAAAAGGATTCTAAAGCTCGATTACACAATGCATAACTTTTATATTTAATGAGTAATATGCACATTTCCATCAGGATTAACTGCGCATAACATTTGCTTTGGAGATTTGATTTCATACGTGAGAGCCAGAGCTGATTCTTTACCGCCAGTGAGTTGAACATTCGAGTCTTAATCCACACACACATTAATGAAGCAGTATTATTTATTAGCCGCACTTCTCGCCATATGCAGGTTACCACCATACGCTGAAGACGTGCCGCCTCCCCTCCGCTCCACATCTGAAGAAGGGTGTTGTTACCATGGGAACAGCAGCCCTTATCCCACTTTACATGAGCATAATTGAAGCTGCCGACGTTTATTAGAAAAACACAGAGTTTAAAGGTGCACGCGTGAATCAAGAAGAAACTTGTTGAGACATCTTCATACATTTCTAAACTGATAATTGCGTAATTATGAGCATGTGTTTGAGTGTGTGTACATTGCATGCTAATTACACGACTACGTCTGAATCGGTCACATCAAGAAAGATGAATTAAATAGGGTACGCATGATGAGTTCAGCTGCTTTATGATACATAATCTGTAAAGAACGCAGCTTCTTTTGCAGTATGAGGTCATATTTAATACGAACACATCCACAGAGGGATATATATTACATGTGGGCGTGCACTGTACACTACATTTAAAATATATACACACATACTGTGCAAAGAGTGCACGTTTTGATACCTGCACATTAACAATCTTTACACACTGCCGAGATCAGTAACAGCTTGTGGGCCTCCTTGCAGACCCTATAAAAATATACATTTTAATAATTCATAGGAAATAGCCTGAGCTGCGTTGCTTTGCACACCTCGCTGCCGTCTACTCTGATTATCACCGTGATAATCAGAACACATCATCTATTAATAATAACGCACGAGTTGACAGCGATGCAGTTTCTATATATATACACTACCGTTCAAAAGTTTGGGGTCACTTAGAAATGTCTTTATTCTTCAAAGAAAAGCACTGTTTTTTCAGTAAAGATAACATTAATCAAAAATACACACTATACATTGTTAATGTGGTAAATGACTATTCTAGGTGGAAACGTCTGGTTTCTAATGAAATATCTCCAGAGGTGTCTAGAGGCCCATTTCCATCAACTATCACTCCAGTGTTCTAATGGTACATTGTGTTTGCTAATCGCCTTAGAAGACTAATATCTGATTAGAAAACCCTTGTGCAATTATGTTAGCACAGCTGAAAACAGTTATGCTGGTGATATAAGCTATACAACTGGCCTTCCTTTGAGCTTAAAGTTTGAAGAACAAAATTAATACTTCAAATATTAATCATTATTTCTAACCTTGTCAATGTCTTGACTATATTTTCTATTCAATTTTCAATTCATTTGATAAATAAAAGTGAGTTTTCATGGAAGACACGAAATTGTCTGGATGACCCCAAACTTTTGAACGGTAGTGTGTATATATATATATATATATAAATATTATTATTTTTACATAACTCTGGAGGACGGTACGGATGCTGCGCTCTAACACGGAGACAAAGTGAGGTCCTCACTCTCGACCCTGCTGTGCTTGGACCGCAGCGTGCGATGCACTGTACAGTCGAGCGGCACGTGTATCACATGTGCTGCTGTGTGTGCGTGTGTGTGTGTGTGTGTGTGTGTGTGGTGTTTTGACACCTGAGCCAACTAAAGGAGAACATTTCAGTGCTTTCCACCTTCATGAATCTCTGGTGTCTGTGCATCGGCAACATCTCCACCTCCCTCCCCGGCTCAGTGGCAGGTGTCAGTGGTTGCCCCACTCCATCACACACAGCAGCAGCAGCTCTCAGCTTACTGAAACTCATTAAAACCTCTGTGAAACCCAACAAAGACCTCCCAGTGCCCTCCTACTCTCCACCTCCTTTAAGCACACACACACACACACACACACACACACACACACACACTGTTATTGATTGCAGATGATGGCCTCCTTCGCCAGCATTACTGCGTCATGTGACCGAGATGTGAAGAGTTAAGCTAAAACGATCACCGCAGTGTTTCTTGGCCCAGATTAGACCCCGGGGAGCAAATAAATCCTTGAAAGAAACTTTTCTGGTTGCGGGGATGATCATGATGTCTCAGCAGTCCTTTTTTGTGTGTGGTGCCTGCTTAGCAACGTATACCGCACTGACATTATTCAAGGAGAATTACTACGAATAACTTATAACTCAAGTATGAAATTATCCATGCAGCGAGGTAATTCCTTCTGAAAGTTCATATTATCATTAAAAAAAAGAAGATGGCCCGTCGTGCTGGTGAGGAGAGAGAGGCTGATAGTTATTATTTAATGTATTATTGTTAGAATGAATCATCTTAATTATGGTCTTTTCCAGTTTAGTGATTTAATTGCCGAGCTCGGGAAGACGAGTTCAATTCTGCCGCATGAAGATGCACAAAGGAACGGGTCACTGTGAGTCAACAGACGGCAGGGGGTTATGGATTTGGAGGTAATATGAGGCATTGGAAGATGGAATGAACTTTACCGGAGCGGCGGCGAGTCAAATCCTCCGCACACCGATTCGAGGATTAATTGGCAATTTCGGGGTTTCCGAACTGAAAAGCTCCGGTTTCAGGAAAGTTATTAGACGGTTAGCGAGGATGCTCGCGTGCAACCCGGGGACGCTTCTTCTTCTTCTTCTTCTTGGAGTTTGACGTGCCGCAGCCTCGTCGGTCTTGGATGGATTTGCGTGGTAGGCGAGAGCCTGAAGAGGCCACGTGGACTCATGCGTGAGTGGGGTCTACTTTTTTTTGCTTTCTCGGGGCGGAAGGAGTTCTTTGTGGTGATTTGGACCTGATGGATTTAGTATTTTTCTAAAGGCTGAGTCACACTTTGCATTAAATTTTTTTCTTCCCCAAACACGTCTGGCATGTTGAGGGCATGATGATCAGAAAATACCCTGAACTTTTATCATTGGTGTTTTCATTGCACAGAGAATAATGAAACACTTCGTGTTTACCGCGGTGCGATGTGCTGCAAGGCCTTGTTGTTCGGTGTGTGTGTGTGTGTGTCGGTATTTTGGGGCTTCAGACTTAGTTGTCCGCTGTTTTTCTTTCGCTAATTGTTGCGTGGTTGCATTCTCGGGGTCAGGCCTCGACTTGTCGTCGCCCGTTTTTTGCAAAACGCTCGCCCGAGTCTCCTCTTTGACCGCTGGTTGGGAGTGAGTTGAGCAGGTGTTTACCGGGTTACAGCAGCGGGAGGGGAATTGAAGCACCTGGATGATCCCCGCAGGAGGGACACGATCTCTGAGGGGTATCGACAGTGTGCCGACAATAGGATAATATTCTCCATCAGTCTGTGATTCGTACAGTAGAAATCCTAAAAGGACTCTTAATGACGCATACGTGATCTTCCTTCTGGCGACAATCGATTTGAATTCAGCCGCTTGTTGTCTTTTCTCTAATCTTAAACTGCTTTAGTAACAGAGGACTTCTGTCACATCACTGTAGATATATCATTGTTAGGCCCCGGGAATAATTCATTATTATCATTTGTCGACTCTCACTGGGATTGCATGAAGATAATATGATCTGCTGCTGAATAATTGATAATCAAAATGAGTTTTCTGGTAATCGCCAAATCTGTGTGTAGCATTCGAGGGATCTATTAGCAGATATTGACTTGTCATATTCATAGCTGTGTTTTCAGTTGTGTATAATCCCCTGGAACTCAGAATGATTGTGTTTTCTTTAGAAATGAGCCCTTCATATCTCCATTGGGAGACAGTCTTCTTGACGGAGTCCGCCATGGTGCACCGCCATGTTTCTACCGTAGCCCGGAATGGACAGAGCAATTGTTTTTTTTGACACTACTCGAAGGCCTCCTGAAGGTCACTTGAAGGTCTCCTGAAGGCCTCCTGAAGGCCACCTGAAGGCCACTTAAAGGTCTCCTGAAGGCCTCCTGACGGTCACTTGAAGGTCTCCTGAAGGTCACTTGAAGGTCTCCTGAAGGCCTCCTGAAGGCCACCTGAAGGCCACTTAAAGGTCTCCTGAAGGCCTCCTGAATGTCACTTGAAGGTCTCCTGAAGGCCTCCTGGAGACCACTTTGAAGGCCAGCTGAAAGTCTCCGGAAGACCTCCTGAAGGCTACCTGAAAGGCATCTAAAAGCCTCTGAAGGCCTCTTGAAGACCAACTGAAGGCCTCCTGAAGACCAACTGAAGGCCTCTTGAAGACCACCTGAAGGCCTTTTGAAGACCACCTGAAGGCCTTTTGAAGACCACCTGAAAGCCTCCTGTAGGCTACCTGAAAGTCTCCTGAAGGCCTCATGTAAGCCTCCTGTAGGCTACCTGAAAGTCTCCTGAAGGCCTCATGTAAGCCTCCTGTAGGCTACCTGAAAGTCTCCTGAAGGCCTCATGTAAGCCTCCTGTAGGCTACCTGAAAGTCTCCTGAAGGCCTCATGTAAGCCTCCTGTAGGCTACCTGAAAGTCTCCTGAAGGCCTCCTGTAAGCCTCCTGTAGGCTACCTGAAAGTCTCCTGAAGGCCACCTGAAAGCCACCTAAAAAAGCCACCTGTAGACCTCCTGTAGGCCTCCTGAAGGCCATAGTTCTCAGACAGGCTCGTGGTACCGCCCGTCGCTGCCTGACTCGGGTTGCTCTTGAAGTTCGGTTATTCTCGCAAAGAAATCCTTGGCGTGAGGTGATTGCCGTTACCATGGAAACTGCAGGGGGGGGGGGGGTATTCAGTTGGCTGCAATCGGCATCGCTAGATGAAATTAGATTAGATTTCCGATACAGTAATATCGCATGAGTGTCTTTTCCTGGTTTTTGTGCTTTCCTTATCTCCCCCGACTGTTCATCATTTGCCTTTTTTTCACTTTGTCATTAAATCCACATTACTGATGTTACCCACCCAAAGACATTATGCAAATAGTTTGTGAAAGCGCCAATAGTATTCTAGGTATTGGGTCAAAGAGTCCGACTATTGTGATATCAATATCAGGAAGAGGAGCTTCTCAATATCACGAGTCCTGTGTGATGTGGTTATTGCGCCCTGTTCACTGTCCTCATGCTGCGTTGTACATTCCAGTCGTTGGACTCTTCCAGCTGGAGCTTAACACCATAACTCGCATTTGAGAAAACATCTCGGAGTCTGTTCCTGAATATCTCTCTCTTCATTAGCCTCCGGACCCTGCGGACCCTGGGGGCCCCCCGCCCCCGAGGCCGTACGAGTGTGTGTAAGGCATCCATTTTTAGCTGCTTGTTGGACCAATTTGTGGCCAGCATTAGGCTTTCATTACAGGCCTCCCAGTGCACGCACACCTTGTAAGATGGGACTTAATTAAGTTTATGCTTTCCCTGGCAGTCCCACGGGGCCGGCAGCCGGCTCCTGCTGCCGATCGCTGATTTATGTGGAGTCCTCAAGGACAATCTGCTTCCCGTGCCACACACACAAATGCTCGTTCACTGCCAGCTGTTTGGGGATCATCTCTGCCAAATGCAGTCTCAATATTCCATTTTTCAATGTATGTGTCTTGGATTGAGCGTGAGACAATCAATACATCTATATATCTTTATTTGAAGAGCAGCTTTCATACAGGATCAACCGTGCCGTGGATACAACAGATACAACAATTATTACAATTTAACAATTTGGAAGCGATGCCAGCGAGACAATGAAATAAGAAAATGTAATAAAGGAGAGTGAAGAGCATGAAATAAAAACTGGATTAATACAAAATAAAATGTAATAAAATTGCACCACTCAAGCGTATAATGTAATAAGTGATTAACAGAGGCACATTGAATGTTTCAGCGTCTCCCTTCAGCCTGGAGGCTGTCGGGCTTTTGAGACGGGGAAACACGACTTTCACGCGGTTCATTCTCCGCTGTCAATATCTGCAGAATAATGAATGCAACGCGGCGAACGGATGCGTGTCGCCGCTGTGATTGACAGGAAGTGGCACAACAACGACATCCACCGCCGAGGTGCCAAAGGATTTGTTGTCTGCGTCTCAGTTTGTTTTTCCTTTCTCCCTCTTCTGACTATTAATCCAGATAAAAAATGTCTTCCTAACGTTATAAGGATGGATCGTGTCCGAACGCTGCCGTCTTTGCTCCATATCTTTTTTTTGGGGGGGGGGGGGGGTAGGCTTTTGGCTTTTCATCAAGTGGACCTGCTTCTTGTTCATTATAAAGAAAAATACATTTGTCTGCGCCGGGCTCCTCTTTGATGTGCACTTCCCTCGCTGTCAGCCGCAATAAATGAGATTCATCTGAGAAGCCGAGCAAGACAAATAAATCCAATAAGGTTTTGTCACTCACTCTGCGGGTCCTCCAGTGACATCCTCTCCTCCTCTTTTCTCCTGCACGCGTTCTCTCTCTTTGGGTTTATCAATCTCTCCCGTTCCCTCTCCTCTTCATATCTGCTTTCTTTTTTTATGTACACTCGACACTTGACACTCTTTGACTCGCCCGAGTGAAGCAGGAACGCATCGATGAGGAGAAAGTTGGGTCCATGTCCAGAAGACTTTTTCATCCTGTCACAAGGTCACTGGTGCAACACGTTTTTACACACACACACACACACACACACTCGTCACAGGGGCTCTCTGCGGGTGTGCGACAGGTTACAAGTATCGATGGGCAAACTTTGAGCCCATCTGTGACTTAAAGAGCTTCTTCTTTTTTTACACTAATTAGATGTGCTGAGTGTAACGCAGCTGGGGCACGACTTGAACGAGCGGAGTCGCTGAGAGGTGAACCGAGAAGAGCCCCCCCCCCCCCGAACACATCCGCGGGAGCCTGGCTGGCTTATGTTCTCCCCCAGCGGAGATTTACCGGAGCTAATTGGCTTCGATGCCGAGGCAACGTGTCGGAGAGCTGGTTCTTTTTAGCCGTTAAGGGCCGGCGTTTAGCTGGAACTCGGTGTTTAGTCTCGCTGCTGCTGGGCGTGAATGCAAAGACACAGCACGCGTTGTTTGGAAAATCTTCTTTTTTTTGCTCGGCCCACTCATTTGTGACTAACTGGTGTCATTTAAGAGTCGGGAATGACAGTGGAATATACTGGCTGCCTGGTGAATATGATATGAGATGAGATGTTATGTTTGATGGAACTAATCACACCTCAGGTTCCTCACATTTACACGTTTGGGATAGTTTTCACCATTAAGTTCACAATACTTTATTACCATTTTCATCTTTAGTTAAAATGTCAAATAAAAAGAATTCTCACACAAATACTGTACGTGAGGAATAATATCAACAACTCCAACAATAAATAGTGTGTTTTTAAATTGAGCAAAGACTGCATGGATACCTGTGTTGAGTTTATAGCTCAGTGAAATCTCTGCAGGCGGTCTTCAGAATTATAAAATAATCTCAATTGGAAGAGCACACACGTTCTTCTGGACGTGATGAAGAGCTGCAGCTTTGTCAGCACTTTTAAAAATAGTCTAAAAAATCAGTTGAAAGCTGGTCAGCGCTGTACTCATCGAGCAAAATTATTATGGCTCGTATTATTTACCTTTAATGGTTTTTATTACTTCATTTTGACAGTGTGTATTACTTACTTTTAATGGTTATTAATACCTGCTTTTAAATGGTATGTTCTTCTTAAATTGAAAAATGCTGTACTGTAACTTTGCATTGTGTGTATTTATCCTGTAATATTTGTTATTGTTTTATGCTGTAAGGTCTGTCAGGGGACGACAGATGCAAATTAGCTGAAGCTACACTCTGGGACATAGCGCATCGAATGGTGGCGTTTATGTTTTAACTGCACATGGTCCCTTTTAACCCTTGTGTTGCCTTCGGGTCAATTTGACCCGATTCAATGTTTCACCCTCCTGTTGCCTTCGGGTCAATATGACCCGATTCAATGTTCTGTCGCCTTCGGGTCAATTTGACCCGATTCAATGTTTAACCCTCCTGTTACCTTTATATTTACTAACATATTTTACCCTTGAGGTCAATATGACCCCAGCTATTAAAATCTCCAGAAAATTATTAGAATTAATATTGTTTTCCAAGTTTAAGTGTGAGGTACTTTATGTTTGTTTGTTGACTCCCGAAAGAACACCGACATTAAACATTGAATCGGGTCAAATTGACCCGAAGGCGACAGGAGGGTTAAATATTGAATCGGGTCAAAATGACCCGAAGGCAACACAAGGGTTAAATGAAGATAATAATAATAAGTGTGAGTACACAGGGAAAAAAACACATTGATTTTGTGATTCGCTGCAAGGGTTGGATTGTGTATTTATCTTCTTTTCGCCGGCTCATCGGATAAACCAAACGCACTTCCTGAGAAAAGTCGCCGAACGCGCCGAGAGAGAATTGGGATCCATAAGTCCAAACTGAATAAATATGCAACAGGGAGGCTGCTGGGATGCAGCCTGCTCGCCGCCTGTCTGGCTAACAAGGCATCCTGCAAAGACACATTTCATTTCTCTCAATGGGCTGAGTGTGCGCTGTCGCTCGCTGTTCGCCGTCTCCCTCGCCGCCTCTCTCATTCCTCCTCTTTACCGAATGCTGATGCCTGTGTGTTCGTACGCTCACTCCCACTTGCTCACCGGCAGCGTCAGCGAGGATCCATTATGAGCTGTTCTTTGGTGTCGTAAGGCGGGGATTATACGGCTGCCGACATGCTCCAATGAAGACCTGCTGCGTGAACACAATGAAAAACCCCGGGATGGAATGAATATAATTAAAAAGGGCCGTGATAGCAGTAGTTATTCATGTTGTTGCTCATTTACTGCAGAGCGCACACACACTACGACACAGCAGACCATGACACCACGGTTTTTGAAGAGTTTGTTCCCCCACGTGCTTCACAGTCATTGGTTTCCATTCACCTCCATACGACATGGACATGATGTGTTGTAGACGAGTATTGAAACCTCACAGTGATCGTCACGTCGGCTTTAACTTCGGTCAACGTGAAGTGGTTGTGTAGTTTAACTGCAGGATGTAATGATAATAACAATAATAATAATAATGTAACATTCACAACAGAGAAAGAAAAAAAGAAAGAAATCCAATTAAATGGAATAATAATAATAAAAAACAAATAGAAATACACAATACTGCATTAAAAACTAGTTTTGGAAGACTGAATACATTTTTATTTTTTTTCATCTCAATTAGTGGGAATCAAAACCATCTTTGTTAAATGGTCTTTCCTTGAGGTCATGACCTCAACTACAGTATGAATATGTTTAACTGAAGCAGGTTAGGTCCATCATAACCTATGAAGCGAAAAAGAATAAGAAGGTTGAAGAACCCACATATTTAATTTTATTGAGTTGTAAACACACACACACACACACACAAAGAATCATTACCCACGGCTCTCTGAAAATGAGTGGGAAATCTTTCCGTATTTTCTGATCCCAAAAAGAAGAAACAACAATTAAATTGTAAACGAAAATAATTGCTAGCCATGGCCTCTAAAACGGCACAGCATGCAATTAAATTTAAAAAATTAAAAAAGCATTCATAGTCAACCAAAACCCCTCTGCGGCCCTACAAGTGTTACGTGGTCAGATCTTCCTTCTTTTCTCAAACCCCTCCTTTATTCCGTTGTAACGCTTCGATATCACACTCGTGAACTTTTACATTACATTACATTACATGTCATTTAGCAGACGCTTTTATCCAAAGCAACTTACAATAAGTGCATTTCAACCTAGAGTACAAACTAAGAACAACAAGAATACAGGAAGTAACATTTCCTCAACATAATCGAACTACACTACTTCACTCTAACCTTCGCTCCGATGAATCGAACAGATCTTCAGAGCGAGACATTCGTTCCGAAGCCTTTTCCCACGAGCGAGCACTCGATGTTACATGTTGTGTCGACGCCTGGGACCTTTCTGCCCTTCATGTGCTCGCTGTCCAGACAGATGAGAGTCACTCGACATCAGTTACATCCGTGGAAGACGTGGCGGGGGCCAGGGCGAGGCCGCCACCGTGTAATAATAATAAATGCTAGCTGTGGCTTTAATTGCCGGCATCAGTCAAGGTAGTATTAACCTGGTTAGAGGAAACAGTCATAAAGACTTATTCCGGGCTTCTTTCACACACCAGCCAATAAGGACTCGGGTCCCGCGGGTGCTTCGAGGAACGCTCTCTCTCAGCCGCGGGGCTTTTTCTTGCGTCGAGGACTCCGAAACCTGTGTTGTTGAAAAACGCTATCGGGTTCCCTCTGAGTCAAAAATGGAAACGCGTACCGTAAGCCTGGCTTTCCGTGTAAATCACTGAGGATTACAATAAAAGTGACAGAGCGGGACGATCAATACGCCCGCGTTGGTCCTCCCCTCGACGCGGTGGCTCTCGTGGGTTCGTCTCCTCCATATTCTCCAGAAAAACTCCTCCTGACCTACTTTAAAGTGCGACTCTCGTTATGTCTGTGAGGAGGAGGAGGAGGAGGAGGAGGATGAAGAAGGGATATGGGGGTGGGCATCTGCAGAGCTCCTCTCTCCCTGTGCATTTGTGTTCTCAAACGCAGCCTCGAATGTTCAACTGGCCCAATCTGTTTCTCCGTGCCCACTCTGTGATGCTTCCAGCTGAACTGAATGGTGGTGAGACCAGATGCTCCTCTCTGCTTTCATACGGCGCCTTCTTACACAAAGGCGTGCTCACTGCCCGCCGTTTGACCGCGCTCCCTTTGACGACTGTGATTCTGAACTGCAGCCGACTGATTTTGATGTACGCCGCCGTCGCTTCATCAGAAAAAAACGGCGCGCAGGCAGGTGGCGGGGAGCGCCTCGTTAGTCCCGATCCTCCTCGAACTGTCGAGACAGCGCTGTCGATTAAGGGGAGCCAGATCATGTTGTCGTGAAAAATAAAAAATGTTACATCACACAGCCTGACGTGCAGGGTTAAGGCGTCATCCATTACGACGCCAACTTCCGTTAGCTTGCGAGAACGCTGATGCGGACGAGTGACGAACGCGTTCGATCAAAAGTATCAGACTGGAATAAAAGCTGTTGCGTTCATAAACACGCAGACATTCGTCTCTACGGTGCATCCGATTTATTACGGCAGATGGAGTGAGTCTCACTATCGCCGTAGACATGTGCTGCAGGGAGGCGCTGTGTGAAATCCAACGCACCCTTTTGGCGGTGATGAATCAGACGGTGAAGAATGTGTTGGTCAATGCAGAGACAGCAGCAGGTTTTCCACCCGGCATCCCGACCACCGCAGGGACGGTGAGCCACCAACGACGTTGCATCTGACTCCCTGTGCGTCAAATACTTTGGTTAATGCTCCTCGACCTCTCGACACCGACGCCCGGGGGCGCGTACGCGATGCACCGAACGCCGATTGCAAACAGACCCGCGTCCTTGGTACACACTGGATGTGCTAGATTAGGGGTCGGGAACCTACGGCTCGCGGGCCATATATGGCTCTTCCGGTGACGGCATATGGCTCCCAGACAATTTTGAGTTGAAAAAAAAAAAAATCTCCGCCCGCCCCCCTGTAATTTTCTCTATCGCGCCAGATTACAGCAGAAGTAATGTCAGGTCCTTTTCTTAAAGACGTCTTTGTTCTTTTATTAAACTAAACGTCTGTTATTGATCGTCTCTACAGCAGCATGTCATTTATGTCTCTACGTGTCGCGTTAACACTTCTCGGCTCGCCGTCTCGCGCGTAGCATCATGCAGCACCAGAAGTCGCATTAAAATTATACGTTAAAAATACAATATGGCTCTCAATGAAATATATTTAGAAATATTTGGCTTTTATGGCTCTCCCAGTCAAAAAGGTCCCTGACCCCTGTGCTAGATGGATGTAACAACGGGACTTACTTTTGTTCGCGTTTTGTGCGAAACCCCCCTAAAAAACGACAAACGACATTTTATCACGTGGGTCGTTGGCGTCTTCGGTCACGAGACTCGTTCGTCTCTCGCGAGTACCGTGAGTTGTTGCTCTGTCAAGCTAACGCCGCCATCGCTCTTCTCCCGAACCCAAACAGAGAGGTTTCCCGTTTCTGTGTCACATGGGTTTTGCCTCCGTCATGTCCCATTGGGGGACCAGCGGCGGGTCTCAATCATTGAGTGAACATGACCACAGATGATGACATATTGATTGCGCTACATAAGTCAACAAAGTAAATATTGGAAGTATTTTATTTACAAGAGAGAATTCTTCAAAACATTCTCACATGAGAAGTTCAGCTTTGTTGAAGGCGGTAATCTGTTGTTGGAACACACTCTCCAAAGCTAACTAATTGGTGTGAAGCCAAATATAGCTGTGAATATAGCTGAATATAGCTGTACGCTTTGTAAATATCTCAAATATTAATAAGTGATAAAAATTTCAACCCATCTGCTTTCATCCATCCACTCGATGTTCACAACACTTTAAAACGTTCACTTCCTGATGGAAGTTTATTTTGAAAAGACACCGTGCACGTGGCGAGCCTTGATTGACGTAGAGCGTCATAGTTTAAAGCTTATGACCTCCGACATGCAGGAATTTGACTCAGAGGAGGAAACGTGTCGTATTATTGCAAAAGGCCTCAAGCTAATCATTGGCTCTCTCTACAAAGACTTTCTAATTCGTTGTTAATGTCTTTTGTCCGTCCAGGGCCGTGTCTCACTCTCTGTTCTAGATGTTTTTAAGTATCCAACTGAAACAAACTGCCAACTCTTTCACAATAAAAATACTAAACTATCCCACTCGTTTGTTTCGTAACCATTAACACATTCACAATGTTCTGGATGAGAGAGAGTAGATGTGCTTACAGACAATGTATAGATTAAAAACAGATACAAAAATACTTTATTCTATTTTTGTATCTGCTACTTCTGGGATAATTTGTTGTTTCTATTGAGTGAAACACCCAAAGTACACCATCAAAAAGATATATGAACACATTTATCATTTTAAAACCCAATAATGCAGCATTCACAAATGATGTATTGTTATGATGGGAAACCCAGGGATCATGATTTGAACATAAAGTTAATATGCACTGTTGATTTTCATTGTGCAGTTTTTGTTTGTAGTTGTGAGCATGCCGTTGGGTTTAGGACGGAGCTCTGGAGCATCTCTTCATGGCCATGACGTGGCAAAATCCAAATCCAGGCTTCTAAAAAGTCTTCTTCCGGAAACTCCGGGTGGTCAGCGGCCCGACCGGACATCATCGGGCGGCCGCTGTCTCCACAGGGAACCAGCGCTTGACCATCGCGTCTCTCTGCTCTGCTTTAGACAGACCTCATATCCGACACTGTCACCCACACAGCCAGGAGTCAACATTATTCCACCGCTGTGAAGCTCTTGTGTTTGGAGGTTGTTCTGGGCTCAGTCAACCGGAATGACCACTGGCCAGGTGTCAGATGACCTTAATCACTTCGTGCGGCCGTCGTCATTCCCTCCGGCGGTGCTGCCAAAACAATGGAAGTGCACAGGGAATTTATGAAATTTCATGCATTTGCGGGGTTCATCGCTTGTTAATTAAGAGGTGAACGCGAGAGGTGGCGCTTGAAGTCGGGCCACGGCTACAAACAGACGGCAGACATTTTGTTCGTGTCATTTCTTCATTTGTAGGGAGACATTCAAGCACACCCGGAAAAAATTTTAATGGAGTCCCCGCGGAGACGGACAAGCCGATATGGCTCTCTCCTGGGAGTTGTACTCGATGGATAATGTTGCGGACCACTGCTTAGAGAGAGGGAGATGGGGGATAAGAGTGTGCGGGCGGCGGGGGAGGAGGGGGGGGGGGGGGGGGAAGAAGAGTGAAAATGAGATAGAGATAGGAGGACAAGAGAGGGTGCAGCAGTGGGTCTGCAGGTAGCAATCACAAAAAGCAGCAGTGCCATACACAGACGTCCTGTACGTTTACACCGTGTTCCTCTGTATTTAATGAGGCAGAGCTGAGTCACCTGCACAGCATGAGTTTATTAACCTCAATCTGCAAATAATGTTCTTTTTAATCTGTGACGAGGGGATGCTACGTGCAGATTTAATTATTCTTCGTATATATATATATATATTTTTGTTCTTCAATTAAACGCGTACGCTCATGAAAGAGCTCCGTCACGGCTAACGGTGTTTTACATCACACACTACGTCTACGGCTCGGTGGCGCGCTCCGTTTGGTTCCCTGGGAAAATGTTCCATTTGAATTTCTATTTTGACTTCTCTTTCTTCTTCTTTTTTTTAGTCGGTCATAAAAAAAAAGCCCTGAATTCATCGTTAACGATCTTTTTTTTCCGCGAGCGGAGAAAAATCGGTGGGTGAAAGGCAAGCCGTAACGCTTTGATGACAACACACAGTTTTACAGCATATGTGTGTGTTTGTGCGTTGCCGTGTGTTGTGTGGTTATAGTTGGTGTGCACATATATTAATCCCAGGAGAGGGCTGGCAGCGGCTACATACCTTCCAGGCAGTGCATAGAAACACACACACACACACACACACACACACACACACAGAAAGCACCTCGCCTTCCTGTAGTGGCAGTTTGAGTTTTTATCTTGTGTGTGTGTAGGTCATGCATCCAGAGTGGGAAAGTAATGGATTCACATTCAACTTAAGTCACAGAGAAGGAGTTGGGTTTCGATCCCCACTACGAGAAATGTTTTTCAATTACCAGCGAGCGCGAGCTCGACTCACGCAGTGCGGCTCTGAGGGAGCGCTTGTGTGCAGATGCATGCGGCTGTTTGTGTGCGTCCTGTGTGCGTGGTGATATTGTTTTCATGTATTCTTTCGGGTATATGAGTCTATTTCCTGGTTGCTGCTTGTTTCTCAGGCACAGATCCTCACGGGGGGAGGGGGGGGGTGGAGCTCTGAATCGACGGGCTCCATTTCCACATAAAACGAGTTACTCACAGATATACAGGCTGAGGAGAGGAGACTTCACTGAGTGGGCTTTACCTTTTAAGGCACTGTGGTGATGATGAGGACCGAAGCATACTGCAGCACGTGTGTGTGTGTGTGTGTGTGTGTGTGTGTGTGTGTGTGTGTGTGTGTGTGTGTGTGTGTGTGTGTGTGTGTGTGTGTGTGTGTGTGTGTGTGTGTGTGTGTGTGTGTGTGTGTTTTGTGTCTAAGAAAGAAAGACACACACCAGAAGGGAGGAAGGCAAGGCAGTCAGAACAACGCCACATAGTATGTTAATGCAACATATGTCAGTCTTCTTCCAGTGGTGGATGTGGGTCTGATAAATAATCAATATTACAGAATACTATGATTTCTCGTAATGTCTTATTCATATGATGCCCCCAATATTGTGATGTGTTCTCTTCCGATAAAAACAAGTATTTTCTCGACCACATTTCAACTCTGAACTGTCCAGGCATGAAGTTAAAGCACTTTGGGGTCAGTCATTTTTATTTAGTGGCTCTTTTAATATATATTTTTCTCATAAAGTCATGCGAGGGCGGATTTCTGGTTTCTTAGCATCACAGGTAAGTAGGAAACAGCCCACTGAGGGATTTACATCGAGAAGATATGCGGTGCAAGTCGGCATACAGATGGGGATTGTCACTCCTCCGATGATAAATGGACTCCTTTAAAAACTCACCGCACGCAGAACCTCTTTTTCTTGAGCTGCCATCAAGGGTCAGTCCTCACTATAGTACAATACCACATAAGGTGTGGTCGCAAGTCCGCCTTCCAACCTCGCAACAATGCTTTTTGAAAATATTGTGTGGAGTTGCTCTTCTAGTTCATGCACTGGTCAATTGTGATATATTGGTTCCAGAACTTTTTTTTCTGGGGCTTTATTTATTTCTCCTGAATTTACCAAAAGTAAATGTTCCCCTATTCAACTGAGCCCGCTTAAGAGCTCTGAGTTTGGGCTCCACACACTGATCCTCACTGAAGGAGACAGCTCTTAAAAATGTGTTAAACTGCAGAGGAGCCTGATAGACAGAGATGGTATTCTGTATCCTGTACACAGCCTAAATATTCTACAGGTCACTGACAAACGAGTGTTGAACATGACCTTCTGAAAACCTCTATTTAGTTTTATGGCCACAGTAAAGATTTTCATAGAGGAAGCAGCCCTTGTCCATATAGGGATACATTCACAGAGAAGAATGCCCCAATACGGGCAGTGGTGGAAAGAGTATTGTTAAAGCTCGAAACATGGTGGTAATTCACAGCTAAACTAGAACGGGCACTCGGTAGAGCGCATACCTTCGCATATCACAAGATATATGACCGCGCTATGGTAAAAAAAAAGATGTTGACCTTTTCATGACCTTGACCTTTGACCCGGTCGATCCCAAAATCTAATCAAATGGTCCCCGGATAATAACCAATCATCCCACCAAATTGCATGCGATTCGGTTTAATACTTTATTAGTTATGCGAGTAACACGCATACAAATAAATAAATAAATACACGGCGATCAAAACATAACCTTCCGCATTTTCAATGCGAAGGTAATTAGTTTTCTCTGTTCAAATAATGTGCAGTATGTTGTTAGAAAATGCCTCCAGGCACAGCTGTATATAGCTTTAGATGATTGTTTGATTAAGCATCTATTTTGTCAAGTTCACCCAGCAGCAATTCCACCTTAACAAGAACCAGGGTGTTGGTTGACGCAGATTGAGGTGCAACAGTACATTCTCACATTTCTATTAATATGCATTAATTTGTTAAAAAACTATTTGTCTTTTACTTTACTGTGTAGGCGAGGATTTCAATTAACATGCTTCTAATAATTGCGTGTGCATAGCAGTAGTGAAGAATCCGAGCACTGAACAAGAAGAATGTGTGGGAGACAGTTAAAAAAGTCAGAGAGTGGAATATAAAAGCGTGGCTCCTGTGGCGATGCTCAACAGTGACTTTTATTCTCACTCTGCAACTGCTGGTTTATGTTTCATAAATGTTATTTGTATTTTTCTTTTCACGAGAGAAACTGTTAAGCTGCCATGCTTCTTCTGTTAAACCATATAAACATGTTTCTAATGCAGCATTTTCTTCAATGCACTTCATTTGTGGACATTTCCTTATGTACCATATGTTGGAGACATTGAATATTGAACAGAATAAAAGTAGAACAATAGAACAGATTTTCCCATTGAAATCAGTGTAGCCGGATGAGCCATCTATACGTGTGCCGTTGCCTTTGCGACCGTCGTAGCGCGCTAACTTTCCGATAAACTAACCCGATTTACAGCAAGTCGCCGACTCACTGAGGTGAGGTCTTTCCAGTGAAGTAGTCGCCTTGATTCGTATTTAAAAACAACCTAATGCTTCACCCACACTCTCTTGTCGCTGAGTAACAACTTCCTTTGGCTCATTTTCTGAAAATAGCAGGCGAGCTAGCTAACTCACCAATGTAGCGTCAATGTACGACATCATCAGCTAGCTAGCTGACTAGCATATGACTGGCTAGTTAGCTAGGTAGCTTTCTAATTACCTTCGCATTGAAAATGCAGAAGGTTATGTTTTGATCGCCGTGTATTTATTTATTTATTTATTTATTTATTTGTATGCGTGTTATTCGCAGAACTCAAAAAGTATTGAACCGAATCGCATGAAATTTGGTGGGATGATTGGTTATTATCCGGGGACCAGTTGTTTCGATTTTGGGATCGATCGGGTCAAAGGTCAAGGTCAACGGTCATGAACAGGTCAAAATCTTCTTGAATCACATGAAATTTGGTGGGATGATTGGTTATTATCCGGGAACCATTTGATAGATTTTGGGATCAATCGGGTCAAAGGTCAAGGTCATGGTTATGGAAAGGTCAACATCTTTTTTTTACCATAGCACGATACATTTGTGTCCAATTGGCATGCAACTAATGCCAAAATGTTAATAATTCAATGCCCAAGCTTGTGATATGCGAAGGTATGCGCTCTACCGAGTGCCCATTCTAGTTCTGCCTTGCTTTAATGATACATTGGTTTCAGAAAATGAAGTAAATATCGGGCTGGTACCGACTAGCTAGCCTGTTGTCACTATAACTAACAACAATCGCCATTTTGTTTTTGGGGCTAAATAACCACGGAAAAACATTACCATATTCATACTTCTATTCTATTTCCATGGTTTGTATTAAACAATGGTTACATTCCAATGATTTTTCAGACTGAGCTTTTGTTTGATCAGTTTTGTCTCCATTTGGTTTTAATGGCTCTAAAGATGACGAGAGAGGAGATATATTTAGATAAATGTGCTGCATTGTTGAAAACACATTGTATGCAGTCTCCCCTAGTTCATTTAATTAGGAAAAAAAAGTCTCACTGTGTTATTGCTTCCCTTTTGTTCGGGTTTGATTCAGTAGCCCTCCGGTGAGGCAGATCCGACTGTTTTAGAAATGTTTTTGGGGAGAAAAAGATTTTCTCTCAACTTGTATTTATTCTGTATTCTTAGACTAATTGATTGAGAGCTTAGCGCACGAGACAGAAACTGTCCAGTCCTCTAAAGGCTACTTTAAAAGTTTAGACAGACAAGTTCCTGTAACACGCATCGACATTCTCGTCCTCGTAGTTATTTTGTCTGCAGAAAAAGAAAATGTCAGGTGGAACGAGAAGACCGTGGGACCCACCCCATTTCAGCCATATCGGCCAGTTAACACCTTATTCGGACTTAAAGGTCACCTCCCTTACAAATATCCTCATACATATTCATCCCTGCTCCTCTTCGAGACTTTGCAGAGAGAGCGCTTAAGCGCTTCTATTATCCCCCTCGTTCCTCCCCCTCAACTCAAGGAAACCAGCCTCAAGTTCTTCTGGGCTCTCCTCTCAGCTCCTGGGCCAGCCGGCTCCTCCTGAGCACCCTTGGATCGTAAAGTGCATGTTTGGCCCTCAGGAAGAGCGACTTCGTGAGGAAGAACTATAGCTGGAAGTGAGCTGCCCGAGCTAGCTGGCAAAGCGACGGGCTCCTCCTCTCCTCTCCCTGCCCTCAACATTACTTTAGCACCGGCAAACTATCCCCTAATTAGCAACTCATTAATTATGGATGAAGCTCTAATGCATCTGTAGAAATAACCACATGAGCGTGCCTGCACGGGTGATTGTGAGTTTCTGCGGTGGAAACTCAGTCATGCATGCCCCGGTGGTTGTGCGGCTACATGTGCACGTCCACGCGTGCGTTATCATGTTTGCTGCACACACACACGTGTGGTTCCCGGGCTGTGAACGCCGTCAGCTTCGGTATCTGGTGCCGCCCGGCTCATTAAAAGCACCCTGCACTCAATCCACAGGCAAGAACAGAACAGTCGTGGATAATCTCATGAAAAATGTAGGGGAGCAGCAGCCTTATCTCTCGGGCCCTGTGCGTGTGTGTGTGTGTGTGTGTGTGTGTGCGCCGCTCCAGCCCTTTGATGTAGTCCATTGATCTCCCCTTGCTGACATGTTCTCCAGGCCCATGGCTGCAACAGCCAGAGGGGTGATTAGCCTTATTAGGGTAATGGAGAGGAGTAACGGGCTTTGGATGAGAGAGCGAGAGAGGAGAAGAGGGGGGGATGTTTGGCCATTGCAGAAGATGAAGATCAAGCTCTCGGCCTTAAGTTTTCTTCCGCTGGCGGGGGACCGGCGGGGTTAAAGAGCAGCACTGCAGTCCTTTTTTTCCCGTTTGCTCCGCACGCTCCGCCGCCGTGATGTCTCGTCTCCCTCGGAGGACGAGTGCCGCTGTGCGACTGCAGGATTTGGGTTTTGACTTTCAAGGAGGGGGTCGAAGCGTTTATGCATAAGACTATGATATACAACGGAGCGCCGTAGGGTCGTGGCTTCGGCTGCTTTCTGAGGGCGGCGTGCCAAAAGCAGACATCATTTAATGTGAGGAGATGGGTCTGGAGCACCGCGGGGGGAGGGGACGGGGGGGCGGGGGGATATGGAGGACTCAAAATGGTTCGGACCGCCCCAGCTCATTTGAATATAGGGACACATAAATGTCACACATAAATAAATTAAGAAATACGTGTGGACACATAAATAGAGATATAAATAAATGAAGAAATACAGAAATGTAGAAATACATTTATTTAATGATGTCCTGTTGAGTTATAACATATTTATAAATCTGTATTTATTTCTGTATTTATACATTTATTCTTGTATTTATTTATTCATACATTTATTTCAGCATTTATTTCTTTATTCTTGTATTTATTCATGCACTTATTTATTTATTTATATATACTTAAGTCATTTTAAGTCCTCCATAGGGGGACCTGTGGCGACGGCAGCGTTACATCGGCAGCGCCGAGTGAGATAAACTCTATATCGCTCTATATCGTGCCTCACGTCACAGAGATAAGCAGCTTGCCGCCAATAAAGGGAGAATATCTCCGATAAGCCACTCTGGACGTGTGCTTTTCCCCTCCCGAGCCCATTCCGACCCACGCCATTTCCTCTGGGCCACGACGAGGCCGACCACTCCTTCCCGAATGACTTTCCCATAATCCCGCCGGAGTAGCCGGTCTTTCGCGAAATCCATTAATGGCATAGGGGGCGGCGAGGCGGTTCTGCGGTTCTGCGTCCCTCGTTTTTTTCAGGCGCTGCACTGTCACACGGAGACTATCTGCCCGGCGGGGGAGACGGCGGCGAGCGAGAGAAGGTCACGGTGGAGGGCGGAGGGGTGGGGAGGGGGCTGTGTGCGGTCGCGGTGAGAGTAAACAGTCTGGAGGCGATTGGCGGGGTGGGGGAGTACCGGAGTTTGACAGACAGCCGGCGAGGAGCCGCATAATCTTTTCCTCCTCCTCTGCTTTCATCTTTCTTTTCTTCGGCCGCCGTGTTTGTTTTTTTTGGGCCGCCGCTTGACACCTTCGGGCTCGATCAACGCCGACCTGGCAACATTTGAGTCGTTGCCCCGGTGTGAAGAGAAGCCGTCACTACGGCTCATATCGAACCCTGTGGTGAGCAAGAGAAACGTCGTTGTGACATTTTTTGTATCTCATTGCGAATATCTTTCTGAATAAATGAGAACGCTTTGATTCAGGGAAGCAAAAAAAATAATAATGTTGACCCCTCGTTGAGGTATAGAGCAATGTATTGATGAGCAGGTGCTCCTTGTGTGCTTGTGTCTTGCACTTGATTCAATGAATGTAAGTAAGTGTCTTATTTTATGAGGAAATAACTGCATTTAACACACAGGGCCACAGGTGCAAGTCGTGGAAACATAGAATGTTTCCATGAGACACTCTTGACATTACCTTGATATCATCTCCAGGTATAGTCACGCTGGATAACAGACGTTATTTAGTTTTCATCGGCGAGAATCAACGCTTCATTGAGCTTTTTAGTCATTTTCAAAGCGTTCAGGTGAATGACGACTCCGGTCAAACGCTTTTTGTTCCTGCATGTTTTCAGCTGAGACTCCACAGCGGTGATCCACTTCAGTTTGGGACGCGATCCAACCGACACCCCGTTTTCACTTTCCCATCCTGCGGTTCACACTGTGACACGAGAGCCGGCACATGCTCCACACACACACACACACACGCACACACACACACACACACATGCAGACGATGATCTGTTTTTCCCAAAACCGTCATAATCAACCGCTTCTTTTCTCACTCTTGTCAGTTTCTGTTGGTGCCTCTTCCTCACAGCCACACGTTCACAGACGACACTGTGTGTGAATAAACAAGTCTTCTTCTCTCCGTTGTTTTCACTCTTTCTCTCTGTGCCCAGCCAACCCCCCCCCACACACACACACACACACAAACACACACTTCTTGCTCGCCCATGTTGCTTTATCGCCAATAGACCGATAAGAGAGGCTTTTTTTCTTCTTCTTTTTTTTAGAAATGAACACAGTAAACACAAACAGGATGACAATCTGTCTCTGCTGGGGACCTTTTTCTTTTCCCATCACGCTGTCAAAGCCCCCTTGTTGCATCACACCTCGATAATCTCGGGTCAATTGCTTTGACCACGGCACCTGCCGGCTGCGAGATTGCCCGCGATCATTTTTAAATGCATCGCCGCTCTCGATGCACTGCAATTATGCACATTGCACGGAATGTCAATCTTTTTTTTTTATTTCTTTTTTAAAAACGGTTTAGGGGCAGAAAGCGTAAAGTCGAAGGGAGGGCCGCGTTATTCCTTTTCTTCTTTTAAAATATGCGTCTGACCGATAAGCGCGGGGAGTAAATATGTCCTACACCGTGACATCTTGTTTCTTCTCTCGCAGATATTTTCTCAGGGCGACTGAGCTCATGCTGTGACAAGATGACAAGCTGTGTCATGGCCCTGTAGCACACACACACACACACACACACACACACACAGAGAGAAGTGCTCATGAGGACAGGCAAAGGCCACATGTTAAAACTGCTACTCTACATTCGTACACAGAAGCAGTGAAAATACACAAACACAGATAAACGCACACACCCACTGACCCAAGTGTGTGTGTGTGTGTGTATGACACTCTTCAACCACAAGCTGTGGACCAGCATCACACACACACCTACACACACACACCAGCTTTCAATACCACACACACCGTGAGTGTCGGTGACACACCGGGTACCGTGGCAACCCCTGTCTGTCTGGCAGCATCAGCACCGCAGTGGGCGAAGGACACCCGGGTGGTCTTGAGCTCTGAGCTCGCTCCGGTCGGTTCCTCCTCCCACTGAGAAGACCCTTCCCGATCCAACACAGTCCACCTTCTCCACTCAGGAGCAGACTCACTTGTTGTTACTCTATGCTGTATCTGTGTTTTTTTGTTGGACCGCTGCCGGGCAACACAGGAGCCAATGACTGGTTTAATTTATACAGTTGACAAACACACACACACACACACACGGTTGTGATATTTGATTTCGACAGCATCTTCACACTTTTAATATTTACAACGGGGGTGTTTTCTGCGCGCTCAGGGCAGCGCTTCAAAGACTATGTATACCGTACGCAGGCAGGCGCTTTCAAGACTATGTATACCGGACCAACAGACTCAAGTTCAGCTTCTTTCGGGGGGCCATAAGCGCACTAAACGCTGCTAAGTTTCTAGAGAGTCAAATGCGCATCCCTGCATCCCCGTTCAATATGAGGAATCGTGCAATAAAAATAAAAAAACTTAGGTTTACACTATGTATAGTTCATATGATTCATTCTGGTTTTTATATTGTCTTGTTTATATTGTCTTGTTGTTTTTATATTGTCCTATTAGCACCTTGGGATTGCATCTAAATTTCGTTGTTCCTTTGCACAATGACAAATAAAGATCATTCATTCATTCATTATTGGATGTTTTCAAAACCTCAGCTGTAAAAATTCTAATAAAAAAAAGCAAGAGCAGTGGTTTATGAGACCCGGTGAGTTATGAATCCTGGATCCATCTGCATGCTGTCAGGTGGCGGGGAACAGAACGGGGAAGGCTGGAGGAGCTCGGGGAGGGTCTCGGAGGAAATTTAAGGCGGGAAGTCTCGATAGCGGCGGCTCGTCGCCCGACGACGCTCGAGAACCCGTCCGGCTGCGGTCCGGTCGCCACTAGATTATTGCTTCTGTGTCTTTGAGGACACGTTCGCGGCGGTGCTGAATAATGAGCCCCTGATGCCAAAGTTGGCGGGTTTTCGTGTGTGTGTGTGTGTGTGTGGAGAGAATGAGTTGACGTGAGGGAACAGTCTGTGTTGTGGCGATACGCTCTCATGTCGTATTCTGCCCGCGTGAACGGCTGTCATCCAGATCAGGAAGACTAATTCAAAGGGTTTATGCAAGCTTAACAGCACTCTGCTTGGGTTTAGCTGTTTATTTACACACTGTATCCACCGTGTGCACGAAAGTCTCTTTCGAATGGTTTCCAGACGACCTTCAGGCTGTAGATCTGGGGGACAGAATGGTTCTCTCCCCGCTTTATTTTTTTCGTCGAGGATATTTAATTTAATGGGAATTAGGTTTAAAAAAAAAAAAATGTATTCTTTTGGGGTCTTTCTCGGAGGCGATGAGCAATGACCTCAAGGACACAAATCAAACGCATTAAAAACACAATGTCCGGGTTTGGAAATCAAAAATCGTGCCCGTATTTCTTTTTTATACCAGCTTTTCCCCCCGTCTGAACGCTTCTCTGAGCAACAGCCGCCGACTTCGCTTAACGCTGCAAGTCAAAGTGATTTTCTTTAGTGAAATGGGAGAATGTGGAGAGCATACTGAGCAGCATCCTGCCTCTGCAAGGCTTATTAACGCGACACGCTGCCTCCGAGATGCAAATGACACCCTCCTCCACCTTCGGTTTGCCGTATCAGGAGTTGTGCCGGTCCGGGTCCTGGAGATCCACCCCGTCGCCATTGTTGTCTCTCGTCTGCCCATTTGAAAAATGTCCAAATTAAATAAAAACATTTTCAAATCATCCAGCTGAAATGAACAGCTGAGATGTGAGCGTGACTCGCCTCTATGGTGGACATGTTTTCACTCTGTGACCTTGAATATTTCAGGCCTGTGAAGCCTTCACGGGGAGCGTGAGGCATTTGCGAAGGTGTGAATTAGACTTTTCTACACACACACACACACACACGGGGAAGTGATAAATGGGCAGCGCCCCCCGGGGGGGCAATCAGCTCCTGTTTATAGTTTTCGTCGAGGGGAGAGAGCTGTGGTCGCATGGGAAAAAGAAACCACAGCGAGTGTTGATTGCGCAATACGCCGCATGCAATCATGTGACGCAGCGATCATAATCTTGCCGTATTAGAATTAATTATCACCAACAAAAATGTATTTCGGTCCCCCGCTTAAAGTGGCTAAATAAGTTAAATAAACCCCTTTTTTCCGAGATCCTGAATTGTAATCTCCTCCTGAGCCGTGACCCTCGTGGACGTCCCAATTCTCGTGCGTGGTCCATGTCCTCCACTTATAACATCCCTTGGAATTGAAAGAGGCTGTGCTGGACGGATAGAAGGAGGAGGAGGAGGGGGGGGGGGGGATTTGTCGACATCGCCGCTGAGCTGCGTCCCTCTGATCCCGCCTCTCTCTCTCTCTCTCTCTCTAATTCTATCTTCTCCACGACCAGCACCCTGTCTTCCATCCATTTTGCACGGATGAGCTTTATTGCATTATGTTTTTATTTTTTATTTTTTTAGGGCTAACACACTTAGAAAGCTTGTAAGCATGCACAACCCCTCCCCACCAACTCGGTGGATAATTCAAGGCCGGGGCATTAGGCTTGGAATAGAGGAGCTTTATCAAAGGCGACAGCTTCCAGTATGGCTCAGCCCCCCCCCCCCAATTGGCAGTTGGAACCCTCCAGTTTGGCGCAACACACACATTTTAAACTGGATATTTTCGACTTCCTGCCAGAGGCGGACTTTGGAGGTTCTGCCTGAGCTCCGAGAGACTCTTTGAGATCGTGACGCAGTTTCAAACCTCCTTAGCTTTTATTGGGAGGACGCCTCGCTGCTCTGAAGCCGCCGCGACACAATCCCGATTCGCGCCGCCTCGTTTCAAAGGATCGTTTGCCTACAAGCACCGCGCCGGCATATTTATTTATTTTAAATGGCATCATTTCATCTCTTTTTTTTGTCTTTTATAAAAGGACAGATGAGTGGGAAAAATAAGAGGAAAAATGAGGTGCGTTGACTGAATGAGTGAGATGTTATCAGCCGTTATCAGAGCGACCAGATGGGCCACGTTGCACCTGCCACAATCCGACAGTAAAAAATTTACAAATTAAAAGAAACTTTTTTCGTAAAAAAACACAACCGATTTAGGATCAGGAAGCGGTGGGTTGGGTTCAAATAAGGATGCTCAACTTACAGAACTTGTTAGTGAAGTGCGTAAGTTATGAGAAAACAGTCATAAATTAATCAATGTTGACCTGGCGCTGCAGTCAGAGGCTCATAAATATCTCCTCACTCACTATACGGCATCACCTGACATCCCGCCTTTCTCCTGTCGTCATTTGAAGGTCACTAGAGGTCGACACTCTTTGTGTTCGTATCGGCGGTCATGTATAGAGATAATAAAGCTTTATATTTGTCATGATCCAGAGTTTTTGAGTCTTATTTTGAAGTCCCCGTCTCTCGTGTCCTCTGTTTCCATGCACTTCCTGTCCCTGTGATTGTCTTTCCTGTCCCTGATTGTTTCCTCCTGTGTGATTACAAGCCCCGCCCTCATCGTGTCCCCCTGTGTATTTACTCCGGGTCAACCCCTCGTTCTGTGTCAGTTCGTCTCGTATGTCTTGACCTTTTAAAGACCTTTGTTTTTCGAATCCGGCTACCTCGTCTCAAAGCCTGCTTTTGAGTCCTCCTCCCCGTGGCTCCCTGACCACATGAGGCCCCTTAACCCTCGTCTTTGAGGCCGTTGACGATCGGCTCCATCGGCCGACGCCATTGGACAGCGGCTGAAGACGACGTGGCGCGGTGAAGCAGCAGGGGGTGTTCTCAACAGGCAGTGAGATGGACAACTGCATATCAGCTTTTCAGAACAGTTTACGCATTCTTGTTGAAGTCAACGAGGGCTCACCAGAATGTTTCGTGACACGTGAAACTCTCCCACAACTAAATGGAAAAAAAAACCTTTGGGATCAAGTCAAAAATACACCAGAATACAAATCTGTGTTCAGGAAACGTCTTCCAGGACAGCGGACATCAAAACCTTTTTACTCTGACCCGATGTGACCCTTGCCACCGAGGGAGCAGCGTAGATGTTCCAGCTAGGATTGAAGTTAAGTGAAAAGAAGGAAAGGGTTAGTCACTTCACGCCTTCATCCCACACCGCTTTAGAAACTGAAACCAATCTTCATCTTCATATTTGGATTTAAGTCGTTCCTTTTTTCTATCTTTCCCCCTCCTGTGTCTTATTCGCCATCCAGCCCCCTCCGTTCTCTCTCGCTCCATCCCCATCTGTCTGGAGAGTGTTTCTCATCCCTCTCTCTCTCCATCCCTCCCCGCATCCAGGCTTCCCTCGGGGGCTAATCCTGTTGGAAACATTTCAGGGAAAGCGGATTATCTTGTGGAGCGGCATGATTTTTTGGAGAAAGTTCACTCACACTTGATTAAATTAATCATTGTCCTCCAAAAAAAAAAGAGAAGAAAAACCTTTACGGGCTTTCCTTGTGGAAGATAAATCGGGGTCCTCAAAAACAGCATCATTCAGCTCTAATTGATTCGGGGGGTGGGGCCGTTGAACTGAGGCGAGTGGGCGGGCAGAGCTGTCTCCAGACTATCGGCGACGCTGTTTCTCAGTCGACGGCGAGGCTATTTTAATCTGGCAGTTTGCAGGTCGACGGCAAAAAATCTTTGACAGCTTGATTTATCCGCGCTTTTGTTCGAGCTCCGCGGAGGCCGATGCCCGATTTGGTCCGTGCTCTCGTAATTTATATCGGAGTGTCAGCGTGAACCCATTAGAGGAGGGTTATTAGTGTAAGAGTACAGGTGTGTGTGTGTGTGTGTGTCCAGTTGTTCATGGCCCATGAAGAGCGGCGTGGTCAATGGAGCTTCCCGGGTGGATCGGACACATCGCAACCTTGAAATGACGATAAACTGCCTTTTCCACTTCCTCGCCTACAGTGATGCCTCCCGCCATCCCATAATCTCTCCCGCTCTTTCTCTTCCTCTCTTTCACGAACCGATACGCCAGCCTTGTTTTCTTTCCGAAGGGAAAGCCCGCCGAGGCTCCGGTTGACAACAACATCCCCTCATTACACGACGGCACCAACCTTAAAAGTTAGCGTCCGCTAAGTGGCTTCATTCAAAGGCAATGAAAGGTTCCCTTTTCAAAGGGACGTAATTACAGCCGCTTCTTCGGGGGGGGGGGGCACGTAGCAACAGTGTTTATGGAGGATAATTACTATGCGGAGCAATTTCTCTACGGCAACAATTGTTCGCTTTACCCCACATGAGATTAGAGCTGTGATCATCGTCCTGGGTGTTGAGCCCCCGTCTGGATGGGAATATTGGAAGGTTCCGAAAGGTTTGGAATGAACCAAGAGTCAGGTGTGTGTGTGTGTGTGTGTGTGTGTGTGTGTGTGTGTGTGTGTGTGTGTGTGTGTGTGTGTGTGTGTGTGTGTGTGTGTGTGTGTGTGTGTGGTTGTACTGCCACCAAACTGAGGGTGTGTGTGTGTGTGTGTGTGTGGTTGTACTGCCATCAAACTGAGGGTGTGTGTGTGTGTGTTGTGTGAATTTCCTGTTTTTTATAATGATTATTTGTCCAGTTAGGTTAAAAATATGTAATGTATTGTTCTTGTGAATACCATTTTATGAATTTGATATTTCATTTAGTTTTTGAAGTATGACTGTGTTCAGGTTGAGTTTATTATGAAGAGTGGTATATGCCGTATGTCTCGGGCTAGGTGCAAATATTGACTATAGCATATGTCTTGGACCTCAAGGGTGAGCAGTGATCGTTTCCAAGGTAACAACCAAAACCCAAATATGCAATTAATCCTTCGAGAAAAGCGAGAAGATGTGTGGCGTGGTGTTCACGTGTGGACACGGATGCGTTGTACACGCACGTGAGCGTCCAGGCCGCTGTCTGAGAAGTGGCCGCCCCCGAACATCCAGCCCCCCCCCCCCCCGGAGATCCATCACGTTACATCATGATCCACTTGCTCAGCAGACATGCTGCCCGAGAGCTGCCTGACCTCAGGTCTGGAGAACGGAGTCTGTTACATAACGTGTCTGCAGGAAAGACGTGGTCGCTCTCTTTTCTTCTTCCTCTTCTTCTTTTTCTCCTCTTCTCCCTGCTGCCTTCCACTGTGTGCACACACACACACACACACACACACACACACACCTGAGGTGGTCTTGTCGTCCAGAATCAATGTATGAGTGAGTTGCAGAGATTCAGACTCAACTGGAGGTTTCGGGAGGTTATGAAAACGCATCGTTTCTCCTCCTCAGACCGATGCGGCACGCCGCCTCATTTGTGGTTTGTTCAGAGATTTTGTGAACATGTGTACGTTAAAATATATATATGCATATATATGTATTAATATATATATATATTTATATATATGTAGTTATATATGTATATATGTATATATATATATTATATATGTAGTTATATATGTATATATTTATACATATATGTATGTATATATATATGTATATATCTAAATATATGTGTATATATATTTTAATATATATATGTGTATGTACATATATTTGTGTATATATATTTATATATATATATGTGTGTATGTACATATATTTGTGGATATATATGTGTATACATATTTATATATATATATGTGTGTATGTATATATATATACAAATATATCTGTATATATGTATGGATATAGATAGTTGTGTATATATTTATATATATATATGTTTTTATATATATATATATATATGTTTCATATATTAGATCGACCGACATGTCAGCAGGAGTGATGGTGTATCGGTTAGACATTGAATTAAATAGTTGAACCACAGGAAATTAGCAACAATTTGGACAATTAATTATTCATTTAAATAGTTTTTCAAGCACTCGTTCCAGCTGTTTTTCTTTGATTTTAATTATTGTGAATATGTTTGGGAAAAACGAGCGTTTTCCCAGATTGCAGGATTAATTGGTGATTGATTAATTGTCTGAGAAATTATCAACAGATTGCACACAAATTAAAATGTTAATGTCGGCTGTTGGTTGAGCTGCCAGAAGGTTCAGTGCAGTGAAATGCACTCATACATATTTAATGGCACTTCTACATTTCAACGTTTATTATATTAACTGTTATTGTCACGATAGTAAAGTGTAAGGTTAAAACACTAAAACAACAACCTTTCTTATTTGTGTTCACTCATTTGGAGCTGCGCTCACGTCGAGTTTCTCCTCCTTCGTTGTTAACGACCTATTTTGAACGAGTCGCCCGCCGCACACACCTGAGCCAGGTTGTTTCACGGGGTCGCCATGGGGACGGCCGGCCTCCCGGGGCCACGGCTAACAGCCTCTCCTCCTCACCTGTCCTGGCCTCCTCTTCCACTCAACTCCAGGGTGACTCACGCGCCCTTGTGCGTGTGTGTGTGCATGTGCGTATGTGTGTGTGCGTGTGAGTATGCGAGTGTGTGCGCTTATGTTTGTGCATGTGAGTATGCGTGTGTGTGAGTATGCGTGTGTGCGAGTGTGTGTGCGCTTATGTTTATGCATGTGAGTATGCGTGTGTGAGTGTGCGCTTATGTTTGTGCATGTGAGTATGCGTGTGTGTGAGTATGCGTGTGTGTGTGTGTGCGCTTATGTTTGTGCATGTGAGTATGCGTGTGTGTGAGTATGCGTGTGTGCGAGTGTGTGTGTGCGCTTATGTTTGTGCATGTGAGTATGCGTGTGTGTGAGTGCGTGTGTGTGAGTGTGCGCTTATGTTTGTGCATGTGAGTATGCGTGTGTGCGAGTGTGTGTGTGCATGTGTGTGTGAGTGTGAGTATGCGTGTGTGCGAGTGTGTGTGTGCGCTTATGTTTGTGCATGTGAGTATGTGTGTGTGTGAGTGTGTGAGTGTGTGCGCTTATGTTTGTGCATGTGAGTATGCGTGTGTGTGTGTGTGTGCGCTTATGTTTGTGCATGTGAGTATGCGTGTGTGTGAGTGTGTGTGTGTGCGAGTATGTTTGTGCATGTAAGTATGCGTGTGTGTGTGTGTGTGCGCTTATGTTTGTGCATGTGAGTATGCGTGTGTGTGAGTGTGTGTGCGCTTATGTTTGTGCATGTGAGTATGCGTGTGTGTGAGTATGCGTGAGTGTGTGCGTGTATGTGAGTATGCGTGTGTGTGAGTATTTGTTTGTGTGTGTGTGTGTGCGTGTTTATAAGCGTGTGTGTGTGTGTCTGCATGTTTGTGCATGTGTTCGTGCACGTGCGTGTGTGTGCATGAATGTGTACAAGTGTGTGTGTGTGCGTGTGTATGAGTGTGTATAAGTGTGTGTGTGCATGTGAGCTAACTTTCCTCAAAGCCACAGACATGTCAAAGTTGACCTCCTGCTTGCCTCCATTGACTTCTCGCATAGCAACTGGCAGAAATCCCCCCCCCCATCCCCCCCACTCCTCCTCTTCCTCGAAGCACACGGCTGATTTCCCCGTGCTCCTTGTCAGAAAACACAACGTCTCTCCTCCGCTGAGGGAGCGAGCATCACACACCGGCCGACGTCTTGAATGCTAACCTGAAGGCTCTGTGAGGATCTCCTCCTCTTCATTTCCTCCTCTTCGTTTCCTCCTCTCAGGAGTTCAGATTCCTGTCTGGGTTTAATATTGTTGCTCGGGCATAATAAGCAATCTGAAACATCTTTTTCAGTATTTTTTTTTTTATTAACCATTTTCACCTTTAAAATACATTTTCCCCAGCAGAAGGAGGTTTTGGTTAATCAAGAAACTTGTTTTTAAAGTGTCTTTTTCTTTTACTCAGGGTGTTCCACATACCTCACATCAACAATTTAATACAGATTTTTTTATTGAGGAGAAATTCGTTCTGAAAACTGCCCTCAGCAAGATCTTTTGATTATCCAGACTATCTTGTGTGTGTGTGTGTGTGTGTGTGTGTGTGAAGTAGAAATAAAAATAACGCTCTGAAAAGTCATTGAATTGTCAGGAAGCTTAAGAAATATGCACTCTTCGGGTATCATTTTAAAAGTTTCTGTGCCGATCTTATCCCCGAAGTTCAGAACAAATAAACCAACATTATTCTTTCCTTCAGAAATACCGAGATATGAAAACCGTAAAAAGAGATTACCTGAAGTGAAATGTGGTTCAAACCGAACAAAACTTTGTCTGAAAACTTTCAGAGTCTGGACTTTCTTTTTTGATGACGATCCGAACAAAGCATTGAGGTTTGACAGCGAAACTCTTAAGGCAAAGCTTGAAGTACGTCTGCACCGGGAACACAGGTACACGATATCCCCCACCTGGATGCATACATACATAAATACATAAATACACATTTCTGTTTAGAGGAAGTCTGACACTACGGTCTCGGCTGCTTCTTCTCCAAAGAGCCACCGATGGAGCCTCCATCCCTGCAACCCCTCTAACTTCTTTCAGCCTAGAGTGCAGAGCATTCAGTTTCCCATGATGCAAAGCGGCAGTTATAGCCGAGCGTGGCCCGGTGACGGGGGTGAGCCGTTAATCACGTAAATCAACAAGGGTTAGAGTTAGGGTTAACCCTCACTTCTCCTCCTCCTTTTTAAAGTTGTATGTGACGCATAACCCGGCTTTAAAATTGCATAATTATACAGTATGATGATGATGATGATGGTTTATCCTACACATTGGGAGGGGCACACCCTGCAGACTGTGAGCAGGGTCGTCCGTCAATCGGAGGGTCGGCGGTTCGATTCCCTGGCTTCGGCAGGTGGCTCCTCCCATCAGTGGACGGTGGAGGGGTCTGAGCGAGTGAATGATGTCATGACAGGGCGGAGTCACCAAAACAATATTTTTTTTCTATTTCAATCGGCTCAGGCGCCGAACGGAAGCACCGAAATGTGCATTGCGTTTCGGTCCGGTCGGCACCGGTCGTCTAGGCAACCTTATATGAGAGTCGATGGAGAGTTCAAGACCGCTTCTTTTTTTCTTCACTCAATAGATCTGAAAATATTGTCGACAGCAAATAGAAGAAAACGTCCATCTTCGCCATGTTTTTGAGAATAAAAGTTTGGTTTGATGGATGTCAGCGCGACTGAAGTCAAGATTTCTTTTGAGAAAAAACGGAAAGTGAAGAGGGTAAAAAAAACTAATAGATATCGGCGTGACAACTTTTACAGTTGATTTCTCAAACCACTTTTCTGAAAAGGTTTAAATATGCAAATTAGGCCTTATCTCATGCTAACTTTTTGGTGAATTTCGGAGAAATCTACAAACACAAATATACAAAATCATGCAAAATAAACTAAACACGTATTTTAGAGGTTTTATCTGAAAGAAGACGGCTGTGTTCGTTTTACCTTCACGTCGCTGTCACAAAAACATGCACGAGTTTTGTAACGGAAGGCTGCGTGTGTGTGCGTGTGTGTGGGTGTGTGTGTGTGTGTGTGTGTGTTGCGCGGTCTTTGCACAATGCACCTCCTTTCCGTTCGTTGCCCCGTTGCCCCCAGGATGCTCTTTGCTCGCTCGACAATGAAATCCACGCCGCTGCAGCCCGGACCGCCATTACGACCTTTCCTCTTTCAGCGATGATGAAAAAAAGGAGAAAGTGGTCGAGGAGTCCTCCGGCCGCCGCCCCCGACTCTTTTCAACCACGACGAAAACACGGCGAGATCCACTTCTCCTTCCGGGGCCGGATCCCGGGAAGTTACTTTTTAATGATCGACACAGAATAAAGGGAGTCGAGAGTGCTGTGTGACACACACACATCCTCACTCTCTCTGATCTGGCTCACACACACACACACACCATCTTGGTCTCTTCCCCCTTTTCTTCCTCTGCAAAATCTGGCGAGGCGGCTGCTGCTGTCTGAAAACAACGAGGCCAGCACATCTCATCGCCACGGCAACAATTACGGCTCTATTTCAAGCTTGTCTCTGTGCGTGTGGTTGAATTAATAAAAATGAACCTTCTCCGTCGAGAGAGTGAGAGAGAGAGATCTCAGCATTTAACGAGCACTTTGTCGTTGGACTCCTCTCGGCCTCCGTTGAGGAAGATGCCCGCGACAGATAGCCCACATTCCTCTCATCGTTCCCCCGGGCGGCGGGCAGGATTAATGGGCAAAGCCGCGGACTCTACGGCACTCGTCGACCATCTCGGCCGAAGGATGACTCGGCCCTTTCTCTGCCCGTCGCAGACTCATTTAAACATGACAAGGCAAAGCCTGATGAGCTCTGTGCATTACGGCGAGTGAACGGCGCTCCTCAGCGGTCCTCGCGGAGCCGGGGTGAGGATCCTGTTGCCGCGCTCACGATCCGGGCCTTTTGTCTTCCCGCCTGCCTCGGCGTGTCGGTCGGCCTCCACAGATACGTTCTCCCGCTCGCCGTTTCATCCCGCCTTTCAATAATTGAATACGTCAGGCCCAGTTCTTGCTTCACGAAACACACGGGAGGGAGGGGGGCGGGGCATGATTCGACAAAAAAGTTTGGGGTTAGACATAGAGAGACTCCTCCCACTAGCGGGGGAACAACTTGAGTCACACTTGTTGTCATCGGTGTAACTCGAAGAACTTGTTTTCTCTCCCTCTCTCTCTCTCTCTCTCCTCTCTCTCTCTCTCTCTCTCTCTCTTTCCCTCTCTCTCTCTCTCTCTCTCTCTCTCTCTCTCTCTCTCTCTGCGACTTGCATGCATTCTGTGCCAGATGTATTTTTTTTTGCATGAGAACCAGGTTTCTCCGAGCTGATTGGCTGCGCTTGGCCAGAGGGGGAAACGCGTGGATTGGAGTAGAAGCTGAATGATATAAACACAAGGAGGGCGCTCTGAGGCCGGAGAAGTCTCTAGATGCAGTTGAGTAACAATATTAATTCATCAAAAAGCAACATGCGCAGCACCAGATGGGGGAACCGATTTATTTGACTGGAGAAAGCAATCGGGCGGTGCTTATTGATCGAACATGTCAAAATATATAAAAAACGGTATTGTGCCGTATTGAGTGTAGAAGCTCTCACGGTGGCCGTTTAATTTGCTTTGTTAGCCACAGAAATGTCTCAACATCCATCAGATGGATTGCCATGAAATCCCATCCAGGCGTTCGTGGTTCCCTGAGGATGAATCCTACCAAATGTGTTTCATTCTAGCGCCACCAACAGGTGGACGTTGGTAGTTTTGAGTGAAATGTCGCAGCAGCTATTGGATGTAATTTGCTTCTCTTATCCATGACGTCTGAAGCATGAGTTGTAGACTGATTACTTTGATCATTTCTATTTTTCTTAAAGTGCCAACAGCAAGTCTGCATTTTTTTTTTTTTTTTTACTTTTGACTAAATGCCTGTAAAATTAATGACATTCCTAAATGACACCCTCATCTAGGATGGTGAAGTATGTTTAATATCAGCGGTAAAGCATTGTGTTGTTAGTCATGTTTCCATTCATATTTGTTTCATGCAGATTTAGAAATTTCTCATTATAATATTTTTTTTATGAAAATGGGAAAGTTACTTTAAAAATTAGTCAATCGCAGTTATGTGCGCTTTGATGCACAAGAGTTGTTACTCTAAAATTGAATACACACATTTTACAAAAATGTTCCCCTTGTTATTAACATTCAGCAGATTTAGATGAACTTTATGTTTCTTCCGCGAAGGAGAGCGAAGGTCACTTCTCGTCAATATTGTGCCAACGTCGGTCGGGCGGATTTTATTATTATTACTCTTATTATGAGGTTTTTGCAGACTTGTTGTCTGGGCCGGATGCTCAGGACCCCCGTGGGATGTGAAGTGTGTGTTGTTCGCTGCCTCCTTCTGCACAGGCCACATTAATGATAGAACAGAGGCCGAGGCCATAAGACTACTCATTAAAGAGAGAGTAGAAGAAGAGATGTGAGATGGAGAGGAGCCAGACTCCATGAAGGCAAAAAAACTAAAAAAAAAGAGGAGCGAGGCGAGACAGAGCGACGTAATGACTCGGGACCTGGAGGGCGACACTCCTCCATCTTCTCACCACCTCTTCTCACACTTTTTCTTCCTCCTTCCTTTCTCTTTCCTCCCTCCACCCCCCATAGAGCAAGTATCAGATTTCCCTTAAACATAATCCAGTCCATTGTGTAATAGTTTCACTCCAGCATGTCATTACATCATGAGGAGTAATTCAGGTAGTTCAAGGTGCCGCAGTAACACACTCTCAGTACACACTGCCTTTTGTGTGCGTCAGTAATCATCACGCATCGTCTCGGAATGATTTGCCGACATCATCAGACCTGAAACAACAAATTAAATCACCTCGCTGGGTTTCTTTGTATTTTAATGTATGCTTTCCTCTCTTCCCTGTCGTTGACCCTTTTAACCCTCCTGTTGCCTTAGGGTCAATTTGACCCCATTCAATGTTTAACCCTCCTGTTACCTTCATATTTACTGACATATTTTACCCTCTGGGTCAATTTGACCCCAGCAATTAAAACCTCCAGAAAATTATTAGAATTAATATTGTTTTCCAAGTTTAAGTGTGAGGTACTTTATGTGTGTTTGTTGACTACCTAAATAGCCCTTTAAATAAATAAAAAAGTTGATATTTCTTATATGTTTGACAGTGAAAAACAGCCTGGGGTCAAATTGACCCCAAAGAACACCGACATTAAACATTGAATGGGGTCAAATTGACCCTAAAGGTAACAGGAGGGTTAAGCCGCTTATGCCAGACCTCTGTCCCACTGCCTACATGAGGTGAAGTGACAGTGTGTGTGTGTGTGTGTGTGTGTGTAGGCCTGTTTAACTTGACATGGCTCTGCAGCCACCTGGAAGAGCAGCGGCCAATCAGACGAGCCGCTAACGCCGATGCAGAACTCCTCCAGCCGCGGCGGTTACATAAGAGTGAAGAGAGATTCCACAGCCGGCGTATGCAGGAGGGTGTGTGTGAGATTATGAGCCAGGTTGATGCTGTGCCTCCCCCCCCTCCCCCCTCCCCCCTCCGGGGATCCCGATCTGACGTACGACTATCTGAAAATTTAATCTCCACGCTCAAAGGTGCCTGGAGGCAATTTCTGTCCCCCAAAATGGCCACGAGAGGCTGCGAGGTTCGAGAGCAGGACGGAGGAAGATGAGGTGTGAGGAGGAGGGGGCGGGGGGGGTCGAAGCTGTCAGGCCAGGAGAGTGATGAGAGGAGGCAAACCAGAGGTCCTGGTGCCTTTTAGCGGTGCCTCGTTTTGACTGAGTGCCCCGGGGGGGGGGGGGGGGGGAGGAGGAGGAGGATGCTCGTGGTGACCTGTCCTCCACCCCGTGATGGACGGCGAGGGAGGTCAACGTCGAGGCGGCCACCGTCTAGCCTGCCGATATCGGTGAATAAAGGCATTAAGACAGAAGGATTTCGAGGCAAAAGAGTGAAAGAAGCACCGGGGGGGGGGGGCCTCAGAGTGCGTGAGACATCCCGAGAGGCAGAGCACGCCAAAGCCAGCTCGACGCATGGCCGCCATGTTGTTTTGGGTCACGTGCTCATGTTTACTCCCTTCTTGCTTAGTTTTAATTTCATTTCTTGAGAAACTTTGTAATAACTGGAGCAGTATTGTGACATCATATACACAGTTACTGTGACACATTACATGCAAAATACATGTTCTTCACTTTAATCATGAAGAGGCTTCCTCGACTTTGTTATTGATGTCACTGGGTTTGGAGGAATGGATGAATCCTCCTGCAGTATCGCCTTATTATTAATGAATTCCATACCACAACATTGTGACAACCGTCAAACACATACACTTCCTGCAGAAGCCCGGTGGGAGTTGTGTAGCCAGGGATATATATATCGAGCTCCTTGCACTGACCGGCTATTATATATCTTATATCATATACATACGAGAGGGAAGTAGAAGAAAGATCTGTTCTCAGCTGAGGCAGCGGGAGTCAATACCAGAAGGTGACACATCGATGTAGCTTTCACCCTTGGGCCCCTCTCATGGAATATATATGACGTCAAATAGAGACGACATCTTTTGATGCACACAAACTCTGAAATCTCTTCTTAACTTGAAAGAAAGTTCTGTGTTTACATTTTTTTTTTTTTTAACAACATTCATCTCAGGAACAATGACTGCATAAACCCCAAACATGTCAAATGCTTGCAATTAATTAGTGGCGAAGCCCCCTAGTGGTCCTAGGATTTATGACACTTGACCGTTTTTTACGCAAAATGAAGAAGTATTGAACAAAGTCTGCAGCGCGGTGGTCGGATGGGGAAACAAAAACAAACGCAGGCCGCTGTTCATCGCTCGATTTCCTTCAACCGTGACCACGGTCGTGTGTGTGTGTGTGTGTGTGTGTGGGGGGGGGGGGGTATTTTTGTCGTTTAATTTGTGGGATTTTTGTGTGTTGCACGTTTAAAAACGTAAGCTGACCCTCTAATAGGTCAATGAGCTTTACAATGAAATGAATAGCAAATTTTCACGGTAAATAACAAGGCTTCCCTTGGCTGTGAAGTAAACTGTGATGGATCCCAATTGCTTGTTTTATTTTACAATTATCTCTAATTATTCCTACGTGCTTTGTTTACATCCCAATTATCTATATTCCTATTTACATGTTTTAATTTCTATTTATAAATTCCGGATAGAAAATCTAACCACGTTTGACTTGACAGTGCCTCCCCTACTTAAAAATGATCCACCAGTTGCACAGTCAATATATTTTGGGATGAAAGCGTATCCTGCATGATGTATTACAGCAAGTGTCCGGATGTCCCACCGGTAACATATCATGCAGAGAAAAGACAAAGGAAGGGCCGTCGTGAGGACGAGAGTCGGTGCAGACGTGTTCCAGGAGCACGTGTGAACCAACGTGACTTTCCGAAATGTCTTCGGCTAAATGCAAAGAGAATTCCTGCCGCTTTAGTCCTTTTTTTCCTCTCCGTGAGTTGACCGAGGTGTCGGGTCGCAGCACCGGACCCGACGACATATTCCCCGTTCAGAAGTCTGGTAATTAACAGACAGGCAACGGAGCTAATGACCTCCCCGGGGACGTCCCGCTCGCCTCGGGGAGGACGCGTCAGAATGAAATGTCATAATAAGCGCCTGGCGTGCCATCAAGTAGATTAGGAGAGAGAAATCCGTGCACCGCCGCTCCCTGGAGAAATAGTTCTAGAAATGTCCTCGTAACATTCGTTTTTTTGGGGGGGATTAAACGAACACCAGAGAGTATGTTAATACCACAGTGGAGATGGTGTCTGTCTGTCCATTTAAAGGGCGAACCACACTTTTTTCATTGCTTGTTTTCATAGATTTAGATACCTTGAGTGACCATCCCACAAAGTGAAATATGAATTTTGTGGGCGGCAGCTTATATCAGAAAACTTGTTATTCAACGAACCATTTGGGTTCCCTTTCACATGTCACATGCATGTTCCACCGATCCAATCCCGATCTCTCTGACATTTTGAGCCCTTTTTGTAAACACATTCCTGCAGACTTTTTGCCATAGGAAACTACCCACAATTCATAGTGTCGTGACATGAAACGTGTCACGGCGCTATTAGAGTGGACCCAAAAGCACGACTCAGACAGGAGTAACAAAGAATACTGTCTTTGGTTGGAAACAGGCTGGGTCGAAACCGGAGATCAGTCGATGAAGCAAACAAGTCCAAAAAGGGGCGGGGCAGAGAATCAGAGGTCAGGGCAGGCAGGTCAGGAATATACTCTAATAACGCTGGAGAACTTGGCACGAAAACACAAGACAATCTGGCAAAGGACAAGTGGAAGTGAGGGAGCTAAATAGTGAGGGACTAATGAGGGGATGGGCTGCAGGTGAGATGGGCATGATGACCAGGTGAAGGGAATGAGGGACTAACGAGGTGATCAGAGGCAGGTGAAGGGAGTTGGATTGACGAGGATGAAAACAACTATTACAAAACAGCTAAACTGTTACAAAACGCGAGGGTTACACAGTGGAAGCGTGAAGGGCGAAAACGGATTCAATGAAAACAGAAACGTTATAGATTTTTCTTTCACGGCGGTGCATGAAAACACGTGAAATCAGAGGAATACAAGCAGACGCTGCCACAAGCGGCTTTGAGTACAAGCTAACGAGTAAATCGGTTATTTGACAACAACCTCTCGTCTTGCGAGAATCCTTCGTAAAAAATATAAAATAAAACAACACAATTGCCCATAACATGTTGACAACATTTTAGCAAAAAATTAAGGACATAGCTGACAAGGTTTAAAGAAAATGTATGAATTAACTGTAATCAAACACATATTCATTACATAACTGATGTTGGATTTTATTTGTTCCTTCTTTTATGGCTTACAGTGAACTCAACACAGTTAAGAACGAGAATGGGCACTCGGTAGAGCGCATACCTTCGCATATCACAAGATTGGGCATTGAATTATGAACATGTTGGCATTAGTTGCATGCCAATTGGATACAAATCGACCGTGCTATGGTAAAAATTCGATTTTGACCTTTTCATGACCTTGACCTTTGACCCGATCGATCCCAAAATCGAATCAAATGGTCCCCGGATAATAACCAATCATCCCACCAAATTTCATGCGATTTGGTTTAATACTTTTTGTGTTATGCGAGTAACACGCATACAAATAAATAAATGGCGATCAAAACATTACCTTCCGCATTTTCAATGCGAAGGTAATGACGTGACGTGTTATCAGTATTACAACATTATGTAATAATCTTCACAAACTTTGACAAGTGCCTAACAACGTTAGCGGAACGAACCCATTCAAACGGATGCTTGACATGTGCTTATGCGTGTCTCTGTGTGTGTGTGTGTGAGAGAGTGTGTGTGAGAGAGTTATGTCTCGAGCTCGGGGTGTGAATGTGATTCTGTGGCTTCTGCGTGAGGTGTTGGTCTCAGTGAGGATGTTAACAGGCTGTCGCTTCACTCGGGTTTCCAGGCAAAAAAACCAAACAAAAATTCCCAGAGCCTCCAGATTTCTGAGGAGAGGACTTCTGCCGATGGTGAAATGGCGACGTGCTGCCGAGGGGTTCCCGTGGGCGACCTCGCTCTTTAACGCATCCTCTGCCGTCGTTTCATGCACACGAAATGAATGACAGAGGATCCGTGGACGAGTTGAGTGGAAAGCTTCGACGGCTTCACTTACAGGGAACCCGTCGCTTGATTACTCTCATCTCATCTCCTTTGGAAGGAAGCCCGAGAAACGTAGATCATGATATAACTGACAGGAAATGAATTAGGGATCATTTTCTGCCGTCTCATTGACTGCAATCATCGCGGAATGGACAAATTATTCAAATTGTAAAAGTTGAGTAACGAGAGAACGGTATAAAAGACAGAAATGTGAGAAAAGAGAACACATGCGGGGGCATGTGTTCTCTTTTCTCACATTTCTGTCTCTTTCTTAGTTACCACACAACCTTATGATGTTGTGTAGTAAACTGTTACTGGGCTGCATCTTCTTGGCCATGAGCGGAGTACTGAAGATGTCAGAGGCCTCCCCGGCAATATGTCGCTCAAAAATGCACCTAGGAACCAGGAGGAGACTCAAAATGACCACAAAGAGACATGAAACGACTACAGAGAGTCACCAAAGATCACGAAGAGGATGAAACAAAACTGCTTAAAGAAGACCACAAAGAGACGATGAAGAGGGGAAAAACCGTAAAGAGACACACAACGACTACTAAGAGAACAACACAACTACAAAGAGAACAACACAACTACAAAGAGATGCAAAACAGCTTTGAAAATACCATAAAGAGACAACTATGAAGAGGGGGAAAAAACACAAAGAGACATAAAACGACTACAAAGAGACACAAAACGACTACAAAGAGACACAAAACGACTACAAAGAGACACAAAAAGACTACATAGAGACACAAAAAGACTACAAAGAGACAAAAAGACTACAAAGAGACACAAAAAGACTACATAGAGACACAAAACGACTACAAAGAGACACAAAAAGACTACATAGAGACACAAAAAGACTACAAAGAGACATTAAACGACTACAGAGAGTCACAAAACGACTACAAAGAGACATAAAACGACTACAAAGAGACATAAAACGACAATAAAGAGACACGCAATGACTAAAAAGAGACACAACAAGACTACAAAGAGACACAAAACGACTACAAAGAGATGCAAAACAGCTTTGAAAAGACCATAAAGAGACACACAACGACTAAAAAGAGACACAGCAAGACGACAAAGAGAACCACACAACTACAAAGAGACACAACTCAAGGAACGCTGAGGATCTCTGACGTGTGACACGGCCTCACTAACGGTGTCTGACAGGACCCAGGAAGCCACACAGGCCACACTGCACTTGGACCGCAATGAACAGATCAAACCAGTGTGTGTGTGTGTGTGTGTGTCTGAGCGAGCTTGCTCGACTATCTTCCAGTCAGACGCCTCCTGACTCTACGACGCAGCCCCGAGCGTCTACGGCTCGACTTCCAGAGATCCCTGAACGCCCGCGAGAAGACGTTCACCGTTCTTTCATCATCAAAGGAAAAAATAGTTTCATTAGCTTTCAATTAAGGGCTTGGTGCACCGCGTAGTATTTGATGTGAATAGCTCAGGGTCAGGGAGATTTCGAGGAGGACAACCTCCCCATGACCTGGGAACCAGCCAGTCTGCAACGGCTTCGACGAGGAGAGAACAAAAGCACTGAAGGAAGACGAGGGGGAAAAAGGTTTTCCAAGACATCTCCGTGCGGAGATTCAAAGAGGAAGAACCAAGACCTGGAAAGGAAATAAAAGACATTTGCAAATACAAACTACAACGGGCACTCGGTAGAGCGCATATCTTCGCCACATTTTGGCATTAGTTGCATGCCAATTGGATAAAAATTTACCGTGCTATGGTAAAAAGAAGATGTTGACCTTTTCATGACCTTGACCTTTGACCCGATCGATCCCAAAATCTAATCAAATGGTCCCCGGATAATAACCAATCATCCCACCAAATTTCATGCGATTCAAAGAAGATGTTGACCTTTTCATGACCCTGACCTTGACCTTTGATCCGGTCGACCCCAAAATCTATTCAAATGGTCCCCAGATAATAACCAATCATCCCACCAAATTTCATGAGATTCAAAGAAGATTTTGACCTTTTCATGACCTTTGACCCGGTCGACCCCAAAATCTATTCAAATGGTCCCCAGATAATAACCAATCATCCCACCAAATTTCATGCGATTCAAAGAAGATGTTGACCTTTTCATGACCTTGACCTTTGACCCGGTCGACCCCAAAATCTATTCAAATGGTCCCCAGATAATAACCAATCATCCCACGCGATTCAAAGAAGATGTTGACCTTTTCATGATCTTGACCTTGACCTTTGACCCGGTCGACCCTAACATCTATTTAAATGGTCCCCAGATAATAACCAATCATCCCACCAAATTTCATGTGATTCGGTTTAATAATTTTTGAGTTATGCGAATAACACGCAAACACACATACAAATAAATAAATACACGCCAATCAAAACATTACCTTCCGCATTTTCAATGCGAAGGAAATAAATAACCAAGATATTCAAAGTGTATTGGCAGGAGTCAAGAGTTCATATCCGACTTTCTATTTTCGGAGGCTGAAATAAAAGGCATGTACTCGAAAGATGGTGACGCACTGTACACTCATCCTCGGAGGTCTCACTGTTGTAATATTGACAGTAAATATGATGACTAAGTATTTATTCAAGCCATTGGACAAAGGAGTGTTTTAGCTTTTGGCTACAACCGGGATAACCAGCAGATTGATGATGAATTCAAGTATTTTATTTATTGTGGGCGTGTTCTGGCTTCAGGATGAGGCTGCAGGACCGATGTGAAGCCAACGATGTTGAATCCTCGCTTGGATGCGACATCACTCGCTGAAAGCATATGCGGTTCGTTGAAACCGACATGTTTTTGATGATGTACTCCCTCGTGCGTGAGCTGGATTTGAACAAAAAGAAAAAAATTCTGGGACCCTTTTTTGATATTAAGTTGCCACATGGGGCCTTTGCTTGCTTGAGACCAGCTGTGCCGCAGCACGCAAGCTTTTATTCTGAAAAGCCAAGGCCCGCTAGGATGACCGCTCCTAGAACAGCGTCAGATGGGACACAAAGTGGAATTTTATGATGCGAGTCAACAACGGCCTCCCAAAAAAAAAGAAGAGATTTAAGCGTTGAAGAAACCTTTAAATAAAAAAGCTGAAACGTTCCTCAAGGTCACGGTTCTCCTATCGGCCGTCTCTCGATGAGCTCGTACACTACAGCTACATTCTTCGTCCTGCTGATTGGTATGCATGGCAACGCAGAGAGAGGAGTCCTGCTGCAACGGAGAGGAGGGGGAAAAGAGAGAGAGAGAGAGAGATGATTACTCCTCTGCAGTCCAACTGTTTCAAAGCACCCTCCCCTCCTCCCCATCTGTCAAGTGATGACGCTCACGCTGAATGAAGCTCAAGGCAGACAAGACACAGAAGATCTCTTCCTGTTCTTTTTCCTCCAAAACTCTTCGCCGTGTTCTTTCAGAGCAAAGCTTTCCCCCCCGACTCGTGCGTGACGACTCTTGAAGTCTTTCCTCCGCCTCAAACTTTGCTTTGTTTTTTTTCTTCTACAAAGGCTTCTGGGAGTTGAGAGCAAAGGCGAAAATCTTTTTCCGTTTTATCTTCTTTCTTTTTTCTCTCTCTTTCGCTCCGCCCGCCTCACTTTTTTTTAAATGCGTCGCGCATCTTTGGTGGAAAGTATTTTTCCGAGGCCCGCGCGAGCTCGTCGCCGTTTAAACCGCGAAGGCAGCGGAGCGCGTGGCTTCCTTCTTCTGTCACTTAGCGGTTTGGATTCCTCACGCGGCGCTTCGCACGAACGAAGGCGGCGATGACAAAGAGTCCAGTTTTGTCCTCTGTGTTTTTAACAAGCTGCCGAATAATCCAGAAAAAAACCATTCTAGCGCAGCGTCACGCTATCTTTGCCACCTCAAGTGTTCCTGGGCCAAACATCCATCTCTTGTACCTTAAATCTCAATTCACCCTTAATATTTGAAGTGGATTTAAGGAGGAGAGTTTATCAAATCAGTTCAACCTTCCTCCTCCCTGTCGGCTACAATCTCCCCTCGGGGATCAAACTGGGATTAAAAGGTGAATAAACTAAGATGTAAACTCTCAGCCCGGCACAGCAGGTGGTCCTACGGGCGTGTACCGCATGTTTAAACCTGCGTATGATATTGCAACTATAAAAAATAAACTTGTGTGCCAAAAAATATATCTATTCTGATCACTTAGGTTCATCGAAAAAGAGCTTTAAGAGGTTTTTCCTTTATTTGACCTCCGCACGAGAACGAAGGTCACGCAATCCGAAGAAATGCACCCGGAGCTCCGCCTTTCACGATATTTACACATGAAGTCCATCGTGTTTGCCTTCTTATCAATATATATCGACATGCCCTGGATCATTTTAACGTCATGGATTCATACGATATATATGGACATGACCTTGAAGATGTTAATGTTATCCTATAATATTTGGACATGACCTCCATCGTTTTTTTACTTCTTAACTTGTCAATATATTGATCATTATTTCTATGATTTTAACATTATGGATTTATTCGATATAAGATAAGATAATCTTTTATTAGTCCTAGAGTGGGGACATTTCAGGATCACAGCAGCGGGTGCACATTAGAGCATTAATAAAAATAAAAAGATAAAAATAAAACACAATAACAACACTAAATACTAATACTAAAATACTAAATATACACAGGAAACAAAATATATACACAAAACTCAATACCAATACTTAATACTAATACTAAATACACAGAGGAATCAAAATATATACACAAAACACAATAACAATACTAAATATGGACCTCGAAAATGTTAATCTTATCCTACAATATATGAACATGACCTTTCAACTTATCAATATATCGACATATCTCGATCATTTTAACATCATGGATTTATACAATATATGGACATGACCTCCATTGTTTTTTAACTTCTTAACTTTTCAATATATTGATCATTTAATGGATGATTTTAACATCCTGGATTTATTCGATATATGGGCATGGCCTCCATCATGTGTACCTTTCAACTTATCAATATATCAACATGCCTGGATCATTTTAACGTCATGGATTCATACGATATATGGATGTGACCTTGAAGATGTTAATGTTATCCACTTATCCTTCAATATATGGACATAACCTCCTTCATTTTTTAACTTCTCAACTTTTCAATATATTGATCATTTAATGGATGATTTTAACATCCTGGATTTATTCGATATATGGAGCTAGAAAATGTTCATCTTATCCCACAATATATGGACATGACCTTTCAACTTCTCAATATATAATCTGGATAATTTTAACGTCATGGATTCATACGATATATGGACGTGACCTTGAAGATATTGTTGTTGTTTTTTTTCTTTATTTTATATTAATTTTCTGATTTATTTGATTTTAATTTAGGAGAGGAATTTATAAGCATTTTTTGCTTCTACCTATACCTTTTCAGTCTTTCTCTTTTGTATATTATATAGAATAATATTGTATTGTATTTGATTTGATTGACTGAATAAAATACACAAACAAACAAACAAAACAAGATGTTAATGTTATCCACTTATCCTTCAATATATGGACATGACCTCCATCGTTTTCACGTTATTGACTTGTTCTACGACATTTTAACACCTTTTTGCCCTATAAGTAGATTTTCTATTTAATGTACACATTCCATTCCCAATGTCCAAAACTTCTGCGCTCTGAATCTAACTCTGAGCTATCGACCACGTTGTGAGGCCACAGGTCACTTGGGTAGATTTCCGTGTGTACGAGAGTTGCGTTGACCCTTCCCGCCTCTTGTTTCTGCAGGTAAAGTACTGAACACGGACCTGCGCCACTACCTCAGTCTGCAGTTCCAGAAGGGCTCGCTGGACCACAAGCTCCAACAGGTGATACGGGACAACCTGTACCTGCGCACCATCCCCTGTGAGTACCACGAATCCACAGAGGAGCCTTCCTCCACTGCATAGCGGCGTTCCATATGACCACACCTTGATGGGAACCATGAGGATGTTTTCAATCCGCCACACAGCTGGAAACACAACCCACTGGCGATCTGTTTCTATTACGCCACACAGTCACACACTCTACACCGCACACACACACACACACACACTCTCTATGTCACCATAGCAACCTGATATCAAGGACACGTCTTGAGCCCCCATGTAACTTATCTTCTTCTGCCCCGTATGCTCACAGTCTAAGCCACATCTGGCCATCTGGAACCGAAAATGGTTCTTCAGAGTGGTACCATAGAAGAACCATGTTTGGTTCCACAAACTTTTCAAACCAGGGTTCTTTAAAGAACCATTTCCTTAAATAGTTGTTCAAAGAACCGATAAAGTTATCTCAAAGAACCTTTAAAACATGGTTCTTTAAGGCACCATTTCTGGTTCCACAAGGAACCTTTCAAACCAGGGTTCTCTAAAGAACCATTTCCTCAAATAGTTCTTCAAATAACCTAGAAAGGTATCTCAAAGAACCTTCAAAACATGGTTCTTTAAGTCACCATTTATGGTTTCACAAAGGACCTTTCAAACCAGGGTTCTCTAAAGAATTATTTCTTTAAAGGGTTCTTCAGAGAACCTATAAAGGTGTCTCAAAAAACCTTTAAAACATGGTTCTTGAAGGCACCATTTCTGGTTCCACAAGGAATCTTTCAAACCAGGGTTCTCTAAAGAACCATTTCCTTAAAGGGTTCTTTAAAGAACCTATAAAGGTATCTCAAAAAACCTTTAAAACATGGCTCTTGAAGGCACCATTTCTGGTTCCACAAAGAGCCTTTCAAACCAGGGTTCTTTAAAGAACCATTTCCTCAACTAGTTCTTCAAATAACCTAGAAAGGTGCCTCAAACGAAAGAATGGTTCTTCGTTAGATGACGGTTCTTCATAGAACCACAAAGCCTTTTAAAGAACCATTTAAGAACCATTATTTTTCTGTGTGCATATTCGCTCCCTCGAGGAACCCCCCCCCCCCCCCCCCCCCGCCCCGAATCAACAACTGTCATTCTTTAATGGAGTGGTAAATGAAAAAGGTTGGTACTGCTGGGTAATGCCAAGAACCGCTGCAAAGAACAGCAGCTGTGTGCGTTTTCAGGGGAACGGTAATTCATGCCAAATTGAAATGTCGATTTTGATTGCAAGAACAATGTTGATTCAACAGTCTGTATAATTGCTGTGTTGTATGTATTGGTAGTTCGGCAATAGTGACAAATGTGCTTGTAGACAACACATCGTGTATTTATCGGTAAAGTGCCAACACGTTTCACTCCTGTGTTTATCCGGGTCGGGTTTCGTGAGCTCGGATGTTCTAATCTTATAAATAACAGCGTGAAAATTACCAAAATTAGAGTGAACCGGCTGTCAGATGCAGATTAATATCCTGATTAAGGTTTGTGTGGGTTGCAAAAAACTGTGAGTTATTTGCCACATTTGCAAACACTTCCACATATAATTTTCTCGGGAAATACTTATTAAACAGCATCAGTCTGCGTATTAATAGAGTGCAAATTACAGTCGCAGCGAAGATGATTATGAGGCTTAAAAAAAGGCTTGGTAATTAATACTGCATCTATTATATGAGCCTGTATGACTGTAACTGACTTGAAGACATCTCCTCTATGATCGCTGATGCTTGAAGAGATACTGCAGAGCATCTGTAAAACATCTGTAAAGCATCTGTAAAGCACCAGAGACTGAGAAACTGTGATGATGTTCACGCAGATATTTTTGGCTTAAAATATGTTAATATGCGCCATAATTGAGTGTAGTCAAGGTTTTAATCACCTGCAGAGCGGCTGCTCCTGAGGTGACATACCCCCCTCTTCATTTTATATATCTGCCACTCACCTTCAGAGCTTTGCTGTAACTTGAATTTAATTCACTTTTTTTACTTTCGGTAAAAGTGGACGGAGAAAGGATGACAATGGATTTTTACTAACGTCTGATTTCTTGCTGAAGGACGACCTGATATTCTCTCTTGCTCTGTCCTCACACTCTGTCCACACACACACTTTCTGTCGCCCAGATCCACCTGACCTTCACGGACACCCTGATCCGAACTACCACTGCAAACATGGCTTCCAATTTCTTTTCCCCCCTGTACAATAGTGGCGGTCGTTGAGTTTCTTCTTCTCCTTTTTTTGTACCCATTCATCATGAGCAGCCAGCAGGCTGCATGAGACTGACTCTCTGAATTACTGTCTTAATGAGCAAGAGACCAGGACCCGCACAGTGACGGCACCTCCATCATCCATTCGTACTCCCATCCTTCACCCTCTCTGTTTCACCTTCTCTCCGTTTCAATTACCCCCGACCTGCCTTGTAAAAAAGAAAAAAGAAAACAAACCTGGTGGTGTTTCTGTTGAAAGCATAATTCATATTTCTAAGTGGATTTTTGGGGACCCAAGAAGGCAAATAGAATCGAACAGTACAAATAATATGTATGTACTATAAAATGTAATATTCCTGCATGCAGCTGCTGTTGTGATAAAGATCTATTCACATCCTGATATCAGGAGCATGAAGAAGGTCCTTATACGTTTATTTATATATATATTTATATATATATATATATTTATATAAATGTTTTAATATATATTTATATATATATTTATATATATATATTCAAAAGTCAACGATTGCATGCCATGAAGGCTTGATTTGTTAACTTTATATATTTTTTATTGTATTCATTACATTACATTACATGTCATTTTAGGTTGTAGAAGGTCCTCTTTAGAAATAAATGTTATGTTGTAAGAAAGGTTAGATTTGTACCTGGAGAACAAAACGCAGTTTAATGATGGACATTAAATAGAAAAGAGACAAAGATCCCTCCGAGCAGCAGCTGAATATGAATAGAATAATATTCAGTCATTGAAAAAATTTAATTGGATTTCCTTTTTCGATGTCAAGTGCACAATAATTAATGCTTTTGACAAGCTGGAATATTAACAGGTGTGTTGCTTTAGCAAAGCTCTTCTTCAAACTGAAAGAGGTCAGTGATGAGGTTCACACTGACGAGACACTGCGAACACGTGTTCAATTCAGCCAGTGGGCGGCAAAAGACTTCTCCCCAAAGTGTCGAGAGCCCAAACGCACAGTTGTAATTAACTTATGATTGAGAATCACTTCTGCTTCTATAGACTGGAGATCACCGGGCCAGCTAAACATAACTTTTAGTCACTTAATGTGTATTCTTTTGTAAATTCGGTGTCTGAATTATGCTCTTTTATCTATTTTTTAGCATCAATTCAGTGCTGCTCAGTCGTCTATGAACGCATCATCTCGACATGCATTTCCATGTTTGTTTTCGACAACTGGCCAAACTGAGATGAACCACTGTAAGGGCCTGAGGGGGGAGGGAGGTGGCTGGAGTCTAAATTCCAGTAGGCTCCGCCCACTCGTTAAGGAGAGCATGGGCATCAGGTGTGAGAAGAGACGCACCTGATCGTGATCTCCTCGTCAGGGAGACTAACGAAGGGTAAGGAGGGAAACACGACGGGAGGAGAAGAGCGACTTCTCCTCTGCCTGATGAAGGTTAAGCCGGTAAGTCGGCGCCGGCTGAGAGAGATTGTGTGAGGAAGAGATGGAGCTCGAGACTGAGCCACACTTTCAGTTCTTTTTTTGTTTATTTGATTAAAAACTCTTAAACCCTGCAGACCTGACTCGCCTGTGATTGCCGCACTGCCCTGCTGCTGTGTCCTCCGTGCATCCTGTATATATATATATATATATATATATATATGTGTGTATATATATTAATATATATATATATATGTGTGTATATATAAATATATGTGTGTGTATATATATTAATATATGTATATGTGTGTATATATATGTGTATGTATGTGTATATATATATATGTGTATGTATGTGTATATATATATATATATGTGTATATACATATATATTAATATATATACTAGGGCTGTGAAACGATTACAATTTTTAATCGGGTTAATCACAGGTTTTTGTGGATTAATCATGATTAATCACATATATATTCTGTATATTTTGTGAGAACATATATATTTATGACAAAAGACGGATATATACATTTATACATTCTTCTATACAATGGTGCTGCAATTCTTTCTTTTTTATGGAACATTAATACATTCATCACTAACAGAATGTTTAACCCTCCCTCTGTTACCTTTTCGGTCAATTCCCATCCATTCATGTTTAATAATGGTGTTCTTGGGGTCAATTTGACCCCAGGCTGTTTTTCACTGTGTCAAACATATAAGAAATATCAACTTTTTATTTATTTAAAGGGATATTTAGGTAGTCAAAAAACAAATAAAGTACCTCACACTTAAACTTGGGCAGCAATATTAATTATAATTCTTTGGGTTTTTTAATTGCTGGGGGTCAATTGACCGAGGGTAAATATATGTTAGTATATGTAAAGGTAACAGGAGGTTATACATAACTCTCTCAACCATTAACTCCTCCACACTACATTACACTCCCTCTATCTCCCTCAGCAGCTGCTGAGGCAAACTGACTGTGTGGTTTGTGTGACGAACTGGGCCGTGATGCCAGGCTGGGCGGGACACCGCTGCAAGTTGAAACCTCACCGCCCGGACACGGGGACAGATTGACAAGGATTTTTTTTTGTTTTTTGGCGCGTCGATGCGCGCACACCGCGCGCGGCGGCGGCGCGGGAGATATGTTAACGCAACGCGAAGCAACAGATGACATGTTGCTGCTGGGAGATACAACAAACAACAGACGTTTTTTTTAAAAAAAAGAACAAAGAGAAGAACAGAAGATGCTCAGTGGGGGCCAATCTCTTCTTTGTCATGTCTATCTACCGACACTACTACGCGATCGACTGGCAGGTCGCGCGATCGCGATCGACGTGTTGAGACTACATCTACAAGGTAAAACAAGGTTTCCGTTTCCGGAACCGGCGGGCGGAGGATCATTACCGATGAACAGACCGTCTGCATGAGAGCAGAGTTCAGATGATGGCTCATTTTGCAAGTGACTTTGTTTCGTCCCCGACCAACAACAGACGGATTGAAGCTCATTCTGCGCATGCGTTAAATGTGTATATACATATATATATATACGTATATATAGATATATGTTTGTTTAGACAACATTGCCAAACTGACAATAACCAGTAAAAAGCGAGGTGTTTCTTGAGTTTTTTTCCGCTCTCCATCTTCAAGTCATTGTGCCGCCACATAGCTTCACCCTCTAAACGTGCTTGACATCTTCTTGACACTGAAACGTGATCATTTTGTGTGTATGTATGTGTGTGTGCACGCGGCGAGTCATACGCCGGCTGAATTATGTCCAATGTCACAAATTGACGAGGCCGGATTTATATCCCAAATGTGTTTGGCGGTCGGGCCGACTGGGAGAGGATTAGCAGATGCGGCCCGTGTCACTGTGCCAGCGGTCCACTCCACCACAGCGCTGCACTCTCTCACTCGACTGATCTGTGCTTCTTGTTTGTGTGTCGGTTCTGCTGAGCCGCGGCACTTTTTTGGGGGGGGGGGGCACGATGAAAGTATTAGTTTCTACTTTCAGGCCAGTTATGAAACCTGAAAGAGAGAGAGAGAGCTCAGGGTCACACTCCGTCCATGGACTCCCTGCTGAGAAGATGAGATGAGCAGAAAGACTTTGATCTGACACAAAGTCTCCTCACACAAGGTCAAGTGAGAGTCATTTTCTCATAGACTTCTATACAACCAGACTTCTATACAACCAGAGAGGTTTAAAGCACTCCAGCTTTGGCTTCACTTAAATTCTCTATCTTCTTCTTATGGTCCTTCTCCTCCCTCACTTTCCGCAGTTGACTAATATACATTTTTTAAAGGCACAATTTCGACCGAATAACACGTGAAGTCGTTTTTCTGTTTCTCAGCATGGCAACGGCAGCGAGCCACATGACGGAGAACACTTCACACGAGGTCCACGAGACGTTGCCTTTGTAATGATCGTCCTTCCTCTCTCGTTCTCTATTTCTTTTTTTTCGTTTTTGTACTCTCAACATGAAAAAAAACGCTGCACGGGAATCACCACGTTCAATTCTGGAACTGTGACCACTGTGCGTGGCCGTGAAATTAAAGGAATATTGGGAAATTTGGGGAAATATTGCTTCTTTATTTATTTGACTTTGACGACTTTTCTACTATTTGTCCGGTACGTTCGATACAGCCAGCAGCCGGTTTGCTCAGTTTTGCATAAAGACTGGAAACAGGGAAAACTTAAGTCTTTCTCTGAAAAAAACCCCCCATATATTATCTAAAGAATTGAGAAAATTGACAAATTACACGTTTTCAGTGTGAACGGGGGGTCACATGCAGGACTCCTTCTTCCCGGAGCACAAAGTGACTTCATGGTGTCTTGACGTCTTTATTCGAGGATCTGAATTGTATTCAGTGTTCTGACACCGATGTCTCCACGGTAACGCCTCTCTCACGCCTCCTCTCTTGTCTGGTTTAATTAACAGCATCAACTGCTCCCCTTTTTCCAACAGACACTGAGCATTTTGTTCTCGATGGTCCCCATTTGAGGGGATATATTCAAAGCGTCAACGCCTGTATTGGAAGGGAAAGTCCGACAGCATGTTCCACGTGTCTGCTGCTTTCAGCCACTTGTGCCCTCGAAGCTCAGCAAGCCCTCATTATATTGTCATCGACCGGTTCCCCATAGGAGGCGTATGGTATGCATCAGTGTGGCATTCAGGATGATGGTTCAGGGTAAGATGCTTGGCAGATACATCACATTATGTCAAGTAATTGGGCTACAGGGGACATTTCAATCGAGTGACCAGGCAAACAAAAGTCGGGAATGAGAAGCAGCCGCGACGGCGTGACATTTGAGGCGCCGCGTGGAAGGAAGCTCCTCTGATGTATTATTGCTTTTTTATTCTTCTTCTTCTTTTTGTGTGTGTGTCGTGGCCTCTTTTTCAAACCACTTTAAAAAACGCCGCCGCTCGGGGGGCGCGGGGGAAGCTGTCAGCGGCCAATTAGCGAGAAAATATGAGACGGAACGAAATGGGGACGGCGACACAACGATTACTTAACGGGACCATCCGGCACCCCCGCAAATCTGTTTACGGAGATCCCGTTTAAGGTTTCAATGCCATCGGACAAGAGAAAAGTTTGCCGGTACAATAAACTCTGACCCTGGTCCGTCTTCCTCTGACTCAGAAAGATGCTCATATCTCTCTGTTTGCGTCCCCTTTCTTCACCCTGCTACTCTGATCTCCTCTGACGGGTCGATTTCAACATTTCAAAGCGCCCCGTTGTTTAGAACCTCCCGTTAATGACTCGTAGAGCTGCAGTTACTCATCATAATTGGATTAAATGAATACCGCCGCAGGCTCTCATTAATTATCCATCCATCACAGGATGGCATCACGGTCTTGATATCCACTCTTTTTGAGAATGGGAAGAAAAAAAATCCTGGTAAGAAACTCTGTTCCAAAAAACTGGATCCTCTGTTTCATGAACCGTGAACGAGGGAAGAGCTCAGTTGAAAAGAGTTGGATGACATATAACCAAAGTCCTCACGTCATTGGTCTCAAAGTCCTTCCTTTTCCGTCCCAAAACATGTTGTTTATTTTTTCACTTTTTTTCCGACACAGGCACAACCCGCGTTCCCCGAGACACGGAGGTGCCAGGAGTGGACTACAACTTCATCACCATCGGAGACTTCAGGATCCTGGAGGAGAGCGGGCTTCTCCTGGAGAGTGGCACCTACGATGGTGGGTCACGCCTCCACCTTTAGAAACCTGCATGTGTGTGTGTGTGTGTGTTTCTGGCCGCATGCATTTATGTGCGCGCACCATTCCCACTGACAGCCCTCCATAATGGAGTGGCTGGAGGGCCTGATATCCCCCCCCCCCCCTGTCACTTGGACTCCACTGTGCCGGTCCTCCACACACTGTCAGTAGGGCGACGTACGCAGATACACTGTAAAAATCAGGGGGTGTAACTTATTTTGACATCACTACGAACGTAGTAAATAGATCCTTTTGGGTTGTCACCGACACGGAGAATACAAATCCGTTGCATTATGGGCACTTCAGTCTTTTTTTTCTTCAATGGCAACTTGAGCATCCGAGACCTGCGCCGACCTTTCCATCTTTTTAAACTGCAAATTAAAACTCGCCTGTTCAGAACTGCTTTGAATGTGTCATTGAGTGCTCTACGTTCTAGAAATCCGAGTTATTTATCATGGTATAGATTTCATGATGTTTTAATTCTGTGATGTAAAGTGTCTTTTGGGTACCTTAAAAAAGCGCTGTATACATTTAATGCATGATTGTTATCCTTAGTATTGATCAAGACGTCTCGAGCTGTACCCTCGGTCGTTGGTGAAACGCCCTTCTTATGTGAATTCAATACATATTCTGAACCCGGTGTGACCTCTGTACATCGTAAACTCGTCCATTGAACCCGCCTCCTCTTTCTGCCTCATCTCCTCGCTAAGCTTTTGGCTCAAAATTCAAACTCTTAAAAAAAAGCACCTTTCACCCACGTTGATTTGATCTGAGGGAACGTATCAGTGGCGCTGGATACTTTGCAACAGGCCCAGTCATGTGGTTCCCAGTATGAAAGTTTACACAATGAAGTAGATTTCAGCTGAGCTTTATAGTATTTGCTATTTCTATCCAACACCTACACTAGAATGAAGCTGAGCCCTTTGCCCTGTATTTAAAGGTCTTGGAGAGTCAGGCGGCCGCAGCGTATTGGTGTCATGAGGGGATTGGAGCGCGGGATTTCTTGCACATTGCTCTATGATAAGAGCAATAACACGATAATCTTCCTCTCCCTTTTAAGCTCGTTCTTTCTTTCTGCAAATCCCGGCTGCTGTGTAATGGGAGGGGGGGGGGGGGGGTGATGGGGCAACCTCTCGTCGCCTCAATGGACCTTCTCCTCGTTTCCCATTCATCCGCGTCTCGCTTCTTCCTCTGCGGATGGAGAATTAAAAGATAAAGTCAAATCCTCATCCAGTGAAGAAAGCGCCTTAAGTCTGAGAGTAGCTTCCTGTTTGGGGGGGGGGGGGGGGGGGGGTTGTGTGCATGCATGATGATGATGAGGAGGAGCACGTCCTGACGCGTTGAGGCAGGTTCTGATCCCTGTGAGAAGGTGCCAGTCCTCCTCCCCACCCCTGGTCCTTGTAGCACAGTGCCAGCATTGACTTTAAAACACACACACACACACACACACACACACACACACACACAAACTGTATGAGCATGCACTTCTAAATTCTAAGAACTCGAAGATCAGCTTTTTCCGCAGCTGCCAAATCGCCCACAAGCCAAGCTGTCCTTCATCCGTGAGCCGAGGCCAGGTGGGATTTACACCTTCGGAAAAAAAGAGGTCGGGCCGCGGAGAGAGAGGAAGAGATGGAAAGCACAGAGGGAGGAAGAGTTCACGAATAAAGACATAGAGACCGGGTTGATAGAGAGGCGATGGGACCCCCCCCCCCTCATTCCCTTTGGAGGACAGATGTGTGGATTAGCTTCTCGAAAGTTGGACGGTTTGAGTGTGAGGAGGACTCCCCCCCCCCCCCCCCCAGTCCTCCTCTCTTCCCATGAAACCCAGTCGGCTCGGCTACCGGGGCTCAGAGAGTTGATCCCTCAGACAGCACAGTGGACTCAAGGAGGAGCGGCGAGTTTAAGGATCGAGCCGACGCGATATCGACTCCGTGTGGCTGCAGGTTGAAGCGCGGCCTCGCTCCTTTTCTTTGAGAAACAGACGAGGAGCTCCCGAAATTAGCGTCAGTTTAAAAGCGAACAGTAAGCGAGTCTCACCGAAGGTAGCGCGCTAATGGGATTCTTAACTAATCATAATGGGCCTTCGCTAATAGTCCCAGATGATTTGCCTGAACGCTCATTATGCTAATGGATCATGTGTAAAGTATTTTATTTTTCCCCTCTACCTAGATAACATTTCATGGGAGTCATTTAACGCATCGTGCACATCATTTCACCTTAAACACCCTCTTTTCATCCGGCATCCTGCCATCCCAGAGGTCACACATGGAGGTCAGAGCGCAGTTTGCGAGAGAGGAGAGAGAGAGAGCGAGGGAGAGGGAGAGAGAGAGGGAGAGAGAGAGGGAGAGAGTGAGCGAGAGAGGGAGAGAGAGAGAGTGAGAGGGAGAGAGAGAGAGCGAGAGAGAGGGAGAGAGAGAGAGAGAGAGAGAGAGAGAGAGAGAGAGAGAGAGAGAGAGAGAGAGAGAGAGAGAGCTGCCCCGGCGTAAATATATAAAAGTATGCACATTTAGTTTTTTAGTTTCCTCTAGTGACGTCTCTTTGTCTGCAGCGTTTTGGAAAATCGAGATCCACGTCAAAATCAGTTTGTTCTGGGATCCCCGTTGTGATAACGACTCTGATTTTTAACGAGGAAGGGGAAACAGACCCGGAGATTAAAATTGACTGCGGTGCGACGTGCTCGGGGGGGGGGGGGGGGGGGGCGCTGGGGGCCGGATGGTCTGTGTGCTAAGATGTGTGCCAGTGACCTTGTGCGCGCTCACGCGCGGCGCCCTTGACGACGGGGGGGGGCGGTCTTTTCATTACCGGGCAGCTGATTTCCCGCCCGCCATGAAATTGCTCGCGCGCACGTTAAGAAGCGCACGACCTCTCGACTTGAGGATCGAGCCCCCCCCCCCCCCCCCATCAGCTCATGAGGCCTCCCTCCATTTGTAATGGCGAGAACAGGCGCCACAAATCTTCGCTTTTTTACGCGCACCTCCCTCGTATCTGCGACGCGCGTTCATCAGGGGGCCACGAGACGCGTCTGTAGGTAATTAATCACAGACGGAGCGCCTGGCTGATGGATGTCGGCGTGAGGCGGGAGAGATGGGCGGGGGGGCCGCCAGACCCAATCTGTACCCTGCTGTCGTGGCGCCACCAGTGTTAATGAAGCCATCTTTGACAAATACGGATGAGCGTCGCTCGGCAGACCCAGTCGAGCAACAAGAGGAGGGTGGGGGTGGGGGTGGAGGTGGGGGTGGTGCCTTCATCCAGCCTCCTTCCCCCTCCCGAACCGTCCCTCCGCTTCGAGAGAAGACGAGCGTAGAGCCGTGTTCACGCTGAAGCACGCCAACGGTTCATAATACCGTGGTCCAACCGGTTTCATGGAGGCTAATTACATTTATGAAAATCCCTATTCCCCATCAGCATCTCCCCTCGTTCTTTTAATTAATCTAATTATAAATCAAGATTTCGCAGAGCGGGCTCAATCCTATGTGATCGCTTATTGTGAGAGCCCAGTAAATACTTGACCCAACAAATGGATGGCCAAAAAAGATATATATATTCGATATCATTGCTTGGAGACATCTGACGGAGACAATTAATTGTAATAAATGTCATGGATCTGTGGAGTATGCACATTGTTTATAATCCTAATGGGGGTTGAATAATTATTTACACCACGCCTTGAGTAACGCATACTGCTCACCAGCCGTACGCAGATGGATCACCCCGTGAGCTAAATGAGCAAATAATTTAACAAAGTTTTGCACTCCATCCATCCCCTCTCTTTACGGAGTGCACTGAATATTTATAATCCGTAACACAAGGTTTATCTTCATTAGGAAACACACACAAAAAGAGCAAGCTGAGATTTAGATAATTGCTGTATTCAATGATCAGTGTAATTAGTTGCTGGCAAACTCCCAGTGAAGTGATGTTCGTGTTACATGAGTCATGACAGGCGTGTGGCGCAGTCACTGAGGAGGAACAAAGCAGAGGTTTAGGAGACGAGGAGGAAGAGCTCTGAAACGTGTCAGGAAGTCCACCTCGAGTGCCCGTGTGTGACATTTAAAAGGGAATTAATATTTGGGAGCTGATTGAAACGAGAGCAGCTGGAGTGATGTTGACGAGGCGGATGATCTTCGCGTAACATCAATACAGTTTACTGTCCCGGGTTTGTTTATCTCTCATTCGTCTTCTTTTCTTTTCTTTTTTCAAACTCTGAAAGGTAACTACTACGGGACCCCGAAGCCGCCGGCGGAGCCCAACCTGGTGCAGCCGGACCTGGTGGACCGGGTGCTGTTCGACGAAGCCTACGGCGGCGAAGCGCCCAGGAAACGCACCACCTCGGTCAGCAAGATGGACAGGAAGGACAGCGCCGTCCCCGAGGAGGAGGACGACGACGAGAGGCCGCCGCCGCCGGTCAACGGACTGCCCGGTCAGTAAATGTCACGGGGCGGGGGGGGTCATGTTTAGGTAACGGGAGATTCTGCCGTTCGCCGTTTTTTTTCCCTCAGGTCGCCGCGTGAGGTCGCCGTCTGACCTTTTCGCCTCGTTGCAGATGCGTTCACCGTTCGATGGGCCCCCGGTGGGAGACTCCGGTACTGCGCGGCTATCAATCCGTCACATAAAAACGGCTTCAGAAGATTCTCCCCGAGCGGCTTGATCATCTCTCTTAAGCTCCCGGACGAGCGTGAAATATTCGACCTGCCAGACCTGGTGGCGATGCTTTTGGTCCCTTTGAAGGAAGAACATCTGTCCTCGATGCTCACTTTTTATTGGGAAGAAACCGCGGTCACAAATGGCCGCTGCCCCGGAGCTGCTGCCCGCTAGCCACGGAGGGGCAGGGTGAAGGAATAGAGGCTCATGGGAAATGTGAGCTCGAAGTCTCTAAAGGCTTGACTGCTGCTTCATGAACTCCCTGCCCCTCCTCCCACCGTTGGCCCCTCCCCCGTGTGTCGCTGAGTGGGCCCCTCGTCGCGCCGTGAACCGGGTGACCTCAGCTCCTCTTCGGGCTGTGCCCTCCGGCGGGTTCTTCCCAGTGTTCTGGAAAGTGTGTTTTTTCGTCGTTGTTGTTTTTTTGTTGTTTTTTTTGAGAAGAGAGGGCAAAGAAAACCGTTTGGATGCTGCGGACGGGGGATTTTTTTCCCCTCCTATTTTTTTACTTTTTTTTAATTTATATTTTATTAGTGTTCAGAATCTCACATACACACATTGAAATTTTTCAGATTCTTTGTATAAAGAGAAGTAAAAAACAAAAAAATAAACACATATGCAAATAAAGAAACAAAAACAATACCATAGTAACAAAACTATAAATAAATAAAGCAGGGAGAAATCATTTTCTATAGAGTAAAGAAATACAGTCAGGCCATTTATCTGTGACATAGTTGCACCACTTTTGCCAGTGCTTAAGAAATGTTTCCGTTCTTTGGTTAACATGAGCTGTAATCTGCTCCATTCTGTAGATCTCTGTGACAATGTCTCTCCATGATGAGATTGTAGGACACTGGTAATAACCATTTTCTGGTAATAGACTTTTTACTGGCCACCAGCATTGTCCCCTCCTATTTTCAGCATTTGATCTAACCCCCCCCCCCCCCCCCCCCCCCGAAATTTGGCGTGCGTGGCGTCTCCTCGCCGTCATCCATATGAGGTTATCTCGGCGTAAAAGAAAGGGATGAAAAGAACTCGCGTTTCATCCCTTGTAGACCCCGTCTTCTGAAATGCTAAGTGAATTAGGAGGGCCTTTGTTGTGTGTTTCATGTTCATTCGGGACCAGTTTCTCATTAATGGGGGTCCGTAAAAAAAAAGGGTTAGGGACGGTGTCATCACTCACAAATCCCCCGGGGCTCCAACAGCCCTTCCTAAAGTGAATCCCTGCCTCTATCGGTGCAGCCCTCGGGGAGCGTACGTGTACACATGCATAAGCATTAACTCTGTGTGCACACGCACATGCAAAAACAGCCCACACACACACACACACACACACACACATGCAAATCCTCTGAGCGACATAGCTCTTCCTCCCCTGCAGCGAGACTGAAAACAGGAGGGCAGAGGTGTTCCTGCGGGCTAACCATCCACTCTGTCTCCTGTTTATCCATCCTCTCTCTCTCTCTTTCACTCAGCGCTCAAAGAGGGGGCGGCCTGGAGGAAAGCGGTGCCCAGCTACAACCAGTCCAGCAGCTCCATGGACTTCCGCACATGGAGCTCTCTGCCCCGCGACGACAGCCTGGAGCCGCTGCCCCTCAACTGGGAGATGGCTTACACTGAGACGGGCATGGTCTACTTCATAGAGTGAGTGACGGACACGCGGTGGGGGGGGGGGTCAACGGTTGGTCAACCGAGCAATTAACGCGTGTATTCCCCGAGAGCATCGAATTCATTCAACGTGACGTATAAATAAAGATGGTGGACTCTTCCAATATGAGGCTTCGCCGTATCTCCTATTATTATAAACCGCACCCTTGGAAGAGTTAGTTTAACTCTCCTGTTACCTTTATATTTACTAACATATTTTACCCTCGGGGTCAATTTGACCCCAGCAATTAAAACCTCCAGAAAATTATTAGAATTAATATTGTTTCCCAAGTGTAAGTGTGAGGTACTTTATGTTTGTTTGTTGACTACCTAAATAGCCCTTTAAATATGGAAAAAAAGTTTATATTTCTTATATGTTTGACACAGTGAAAAACAGCCTGGGGTCAAATTGACCCCAAAGAACACCGACGTTAAACATTGAATGGGGTCAAATTGACCCTAAAGGTAACAGGAGGGTTAATAATAGCATTTCTATTAAATGAAAGTTGATTAAAATGTATAGAGGAAGACATAACAGTGCGACGGGGCTGCAGGTATATGTGTTATTATCTTGGTCAGGTGTCACGCGGTCTGATGATGAATGTAGGATTTGGCTCAACTGACGACTCGGGGTGTTGTTCCTCGTGTGAATCGTGTCGTCTCACGGCGGCAGCTGGACGTGTTGTTTTGTATCGCTGATGAAAAACAGCGTTTTATTTCCTGCTTCGTGCATTATGAAACACAGACGGATGTTCCTGTCGGTATCGAATCGGCGCGGTGACATCATCTAGTCACGATTAGTATATACAGTATACACTACCGTTCAAAAGTTTGGGGTCACTTAGAAATGTCTTTATTTTTCAAAGAAAAGCACTGTTTTTTCAATAAAGATAACATTAATCAAAAATACACACTATACATTGTTCATGTGGTAAATGACTATTCTAGGTGGAAACATCTGGTTTCTAATGAAATATCTCCATAGGTGTATAGAGGCCCATTTCCATCAACTATCACTCCAGTGTTCTAATGGTACATTGTGTTTGCTAATCGCCTTAGAAGACTAATGTCTGATTAGAAAACCCGTGCAATTATGTTAGCACAGCTGAAAACAGTTATGCTGGTGATATAAGCTCTACAACTGGCCTTCCTTTGAGCTTGAAGTTTGAAGAACAAAATTAATACTTCAAATATTAATCATTATTTCTAACCTTGTCAATGTCTTGACTATATGTTCTATGAAATGTTCAATTCATTTGATAAATACAAGTGTGAGTTTTCATGGAAGACACGAAATTGTCTGGGTGACCCCAAACTTTTGAACGGTAGTGTAGTATATAGATCGGACACATATGCCACTTTATTAGGCGCACCTCTTCAACACAAATCGCAGGTAAGACGTGTAAATATGGTCAGAATGATCAGCTGGGAAGGGAGAATTGGTTTAAAGACGAATATATTTGCACATAGAAGGAATTTGACTCGCTGATTGGTGCATCACATGTTTTATTTATTTTAATTTGACATAAAGACCAATCAATACTTTGATTTTAGAGCATCAACAAGCCTCTCTCAGAGGTCGGTGTGATGCGCGTGTCCGTGTGTTTCATTTGGTTCCGAGCCATTTGTCTCTCAAGATATCAGAGGACCATTGTGCTTTTCTTCCTGATTACACACCCGTTGTTCAACACATTTGAGGGTAAACGACTTTGTCGCGTTTCTCATTCAGAGCTTTTCTCCTCCTCCTCCTCCTCCTCCTCCTCCTCCGCACGTGAATGTGACAGCTGAACGTTAAATAAAGGGATCGGATGTGCTCGGCGGTCGCGCACGTCGGGCCTTTCGCGGTTGATGTTTACCGGCTGCCGCTTTGTGCTCCGCAGTCACAACACCAAGACGACCACGTGGTTGGACCCCCGCTTGGCGAAGAAGGCGAAGCCCCCCGAGAAGTGCGAGGACGGAGGTATGTGAGCCAGCGGTCCTCAGCCGGCGTCCCGGAGCACACGCAGTCGTTCCATTGGCGGCTGCACGTGTATTTACCCGGGGGGGGGGCGGACCTCTTTTGTCCGTGCCCACCGTTACATCATCCACCGCCGTCTAAAGAAAATGTAGAACTCCATAACTTCGTCTTTTGAATTGACGCGTCGCCTCGGAGGAGCCCTCAGCTTCACGGTCACATGACCTCGGGCCGGGGGTCTACTTTAAAGGAATCCCGGCCGTGCCTCCGTAACCCAGGGATACGGATGTGGGCCTAAGTGCAGACACAGACAGAGAGGAGAACGAGAGGAGAACGAGAGGAGAACGAGAGGAGAAAGAGAGGAGAACGAGAGGAGAACGAGTGGAGACCCTCCAGACGGCTTTTAATGGATTACTAAAGAACGCGAGTTGGTGTGTTGCTACTGAAAAGAAACCTGAAGCTCTCTCTCCCTTCCTCACTCTCTCTTTCCCTCTCTCTCTCCCTTCCTCACTCTCTCTTTCCCTCTCTCCCTCTTCCTCTCTTTCCCCCTCCCTTCCTCCCTCGCTCTCTCTCCCTCTTCCTCTCTCTCTCTCCCCCCTCCCTCCCTCCCTCTTTCCTCTCTCTCTCTCCTCTCTCCTCTCTCTCCCTCTCCTCTCCTCTTCCTCTCTTCTCCCTTTCCCTCTCCTCTTCCTCTACCTCTCCTCTCTCTCTCCCTCCCTCTCTCTCTCCCTTCCTCACTCTCTCTTTCCCTCTCCCTCTCTCTCTCCCTTCCTCTCTCTCTCTCCCCCCTCCCTCCCTCTTTCCCTCTTTCCCCCTCTCTCTCCCTCTCTCTCTCTCCCTCCCTCTCTCTCTCCCTTCCTCACTCTCTCTCTCCCTCTCTTTCCCTCTTCCTCTCTCGCTCTCTCTCTCCCTCCCTCTCTCTCTCTCCCTTCCTTCCTCACTCTCTCTTTCCCTCTACCCTCTCTCTCTCCCTCTTCATCTCTCTCTCTCTTTCCCTCTCCCTCTCTCTTTCCCCTTCATCCTCTATCTCCCCCCCCTCTCTCTCTCTCCATGTTCATCAGGGCGTACACCCGGCCCGCTTGTTGAAACCACTGAAATTCGTTCACTAAATCGTTCGTGTCTATTTCCCTCGACCTTCTCTCTCTCCCTCTTCATCTCTCCCTCTCCCACTCTCTTTCCCCTTCGTCCTCTACATCTCCCCCCCCCCCCCTCTCTCTCTCTCTCTCCATGTTCATCAGGGCGTACACCCGGCCCGCTTGTTGAAACCACTGAAATTCGTTCACTAAATCGTTCTTGTCTATTTTCCTCGGCTCCTCTCTCTCCCTACACGCGTCCCAGTCAAAGGGGGAGGAGTCACACACCGGTACCCACTGCTGCTCCTCGCCGCCGCCTTAAATCTCTCGCGACGCCCAGATGACTGTGGACTAAAACCTCCTCTCCTCCTCTCCCTCTTCTACCATCTTAACGCGCCTTCTCTCCATCTCTCCATCTCTCCTTCTCTCCATCACACACTGTTCTCCTCTGTGTTGCAGAGCTGCCGTACGGCTGGGAGGAGATCGACGACCCGCAGTACGGCACGTACTACGTGGAGTAAGTTTCATTGATTCATCCCTGGATGTATTTTCCAAGCACTCCAGCCGCCATTATCACAAACAGTTCAAATCGCTCTATCCCACTTGATCCCCCCGCAGATGCACATCACACACACACACACACACACACACACAGAGCCCACTCCACCAGAAGGATCTGCAGTGCATATTACACTGTGTACATTAGCAGTCGACCGGCATGAATCAATACCGTCTAAAAATAAAGGAGCGGATGTGGCGGCTCGTGTTGTCGTTTCTCTCGGCCGAGGCGAGACGGAGCTCTGCGAGTGAACCTCGCGTCCGCCTGCATGTGAACACACCCCCCCGTGTTCGGGTCATAAACGCCCGCGTGTGCACGTCTCCGCACGTTCGTCTGTTCTCTTGTTGCGACGGCGGTAAAGAGAAGTGGGGGGGAGACCTTCAACTAGAATAGATGGAGGGAGGCGGGGGGAGGAGAGGGGGCAATCTGTTGCGACGAGAAAAGAGAAGCGCGAGGTGGAAGTCGACAAGAGAGCGAGCAGGACGCTCGCTGATTGGACGAGGACGCTCGCCGGCGTGTAGGCGGAGCCTATAGCTGCCAGTCCTTTAGCGGGAAATTAACTCCCGGTGATACAGTGTGTGTGTGTGTGTGTGTGTGTGTGTGTGTGTGTGTGTATGTATGTATGTGTGTGTGTGTGTGTGTGTGTATGTGTATGTGTATGTGTGTGTGTGTGTATGTGTGTGTGTGTGTGTATGTGTATGTGTATGTGTATGTATGTGTGTGTGTGTGTGTGCCGGCGGACGACCGGCTGTTTACCTTGTTGTAGAGGAACGGGATGTTGTTGGCATGCGGGGGGGGGGGGCATTTCCTTCCATATTAAATTGCTAAAAGCTATTGTTGTTCCCCCTCCCACACAAAAAGAGGAGTGTGCTGTGTTTATTATTTATTAATTTATATATAATGGCGCCACTATAGCATCCCTGTATTAGACGATCGCAGTTCCTTTATAGGAAAAGGTGCATGCATAATTAACTGCAAAAAAAAAAAAAAAAAAGTGGAGTTAATATGTCCGAGGTGTGTGTGTGTGTGTGTTATGTTTGGCGAGTCTCTTGAATCTGAGTCTGTTTGTTTTTTTGTTTGTTTTTACAGCCACATCAACCAGAAAACCCAGTTTGAGAACCCGGTGCTGGAGGCGAAGAAGAAGCTGAGCCAGGAGACTCAGGCTGCGATCCAACACGCCGCCGCCGCACCTTCCCAAGGTAACGACGGCACTGCAGAACCTGTCCCCGACTTCAACTCGCCCTCTCCCTCCATTCGGATAGTTAGGAGAGAGGGAGGAAAAAATCTATACCGCCATAACTGCGGAGGAGTTGAGTAAAAAGGAGCTCGTGGAGACCAGCGACCCACACCGCTGCTCCCACACGTCACCTTTTGAAAAACAGCATGAGGTATTGCACATGCAAGTACATGTATGACTGTAATTACTTCCAGTAGCTTCCTGACTCGTCACGCCAACTGAAACTAGAACAGGCGCTCAGGAGAGAGCATGTCTCCACTCAGGGGGTCTGAGGTACTGTGATTGGATGAATACATCCCACATTTACCCCCCATCAGGACATACACACACACACACACACACACACACACACTGATACATACATGCAAACATACATGGATGCAACCATACATTAATATATATTTATTTTTTTATATTTATTTATATATATATATATAGATATATTTATATATACATTATATATTTATATATATTTATATATATATATATTTCTATATTTATATTTACATATATTTATATATATATATATATATATATACACATACTCACATACAGACAAACTGTTAATCCCTTGTGGGTCCTACCAGACTAGTGAGGAGTCAGCAGTCACAGTAAAACTGTCATTCAAATGTCTTTTCAAACACACACACACACACACACACACACACACACACACAGACATAATCTCCTGGATGGGATGATGAAAAATGACGAAGACTTTCTGTGCTCCGGCTGTCTGATCGTCCCTCACTTGTTGTGCCATTGTTCTCTGAGCTGGTGTTTACCTCGCGGGTTGTTGATGACATTCAAGAACAACCGAAGGAGGTTTTGGGTTTATCATCATCATCATCACCACCGTGGACGTCAGCGTGCGTCCTCTCCAGGCATGCGCTCCTCCTCGTTTAATCACTTTGGCTTAACCGAGGCTGACCTTTGACCTCAGCCGGCGCGCTGCGACTCTAATGCGCTATCTGGGAACAGAAAGCAGTCGGAGAGTCGTCCTTTCATGCGAGGTCACCGTGACGTAAACCTTCAAGTCGGCCTCAAACGATGATAGATTGTCCACACAAAAAGAAAAAACGTTCTTCCCTGGTCCGCTCACGCAACGCAGGTTTTTACGTTAACGATCTGTTCTTTAGGCCGACGAGACATTTCTCCTCCCGCAGTAAACGGTCTGAATTAAGTACGTGTTCATCCGCCTCGCAGCACTGGAGGGAGGGAGGGAATGCAGGGGAGGAGGCCGGCGTTCAGGCAACAGCTGGTGGAACGGGCTACATTTTTATTTAGTGATATTATTTCAGTTCCACGAAAAAATTAAATAAAAGAAAAAGATTATGAAAGACAGACAATATATCTTTTTTTATATATCTTTTTTAATGAAATCTTATTTAGCTATTATTTTTACCAAAAGAACATGATTACTGTTTGTTTGGTGTTTATTCCAAAATGCCCTCTTCTAACACTTCTTCCCATTTCATTTTAATTTCATGGGGAATTATTAATGCGTTGAGTCCTAATGTCCATAATGTATGAGGTGTTGAGCTCCACCTACAAAGGAGGCCGCACTGCGTTGTTTGCCAGCTCGCCGCGTTGTCGTGCCCACATGAGGAGCTTTGTTCTGATTGGCCGCCCCGGTGCACTCTCCAGCGGGTCGCTTATCGATTCTAACGTTCGAGGTGCATCGGGCGGAAAAACTGCAGCCGCTGTTTCTCCCTTGATGTAGCGAGAAAGATGTCTTCCCAATTATGCTGAATGATGTCTGCGGGGGGAATTCACGACGCGGCAGAGTCACACGCGAGGAATCCAAACGCGCGGCGGATCTGATGGCTTTGTCCGCCTCTGGCTTCTCATTGGCTCAGAGACCTTTCCTTGGACTCTCCCACACAAGTGCGGGCTCGCACACGCCGCTCTCACTTCCTCCCTCTGTCTCGCTCTCCCGCCATCGCCTCTCGTCTGTTTCTCACACACACACACACACACATGGGCAGTCAAATCAGTGTTGCCAGGTCTGCGGTTTTCCCGCGGAATTGGGCTACTTTTGAAGTGTTGCCGCGGGTTGAATTTCTTGTCCGCTGGGTCGGGTAGACCTATTTTGCATTCAAATTACATGAATATCTTTAAATAAAAATCCATATTTTAAATGAAATAATTTATTTATACCCAAATCCTACAAAACTGACTCCAGATCAGCACGTACACACATGGACATGGACTTTAAAAGCAGTGTATATGGTTTGGCACGGGCATATTTTGAGTTCTGATATTGGGCTGGTTTTTGGGCTGGTTTTATTGGCCATTGGGCTGGTTTTGGGCTGGTTTTGATTGGCCATTGGGCTGGTTTTTGTCACATGTATGACTGTAATTACTTCCAGTAGCTTCCTGACTCGTCACGCCAACTGAAACTAGAACAGGCGCTCAGGAGAGAGCATGTCTCCACTCAGGGGGTCTGAGGTACTGTGATTGGATGAATACATCCCACATTTACCCCCCATCAGGACATACACACACACACACACACACACACACTGATACATACATGCAAACATACATGGATGCAACCATACATTAATATATATTTATTTTTTTATATTTATTTATATATATATATATATAGTTATATATTTTTATTTATTTATATATATATATACACTGATACATACATGCAAACATACATGAATGCAACCATACATTAATATATATTTATTTTTTTATATTTATTTATATATATATATATATATAGTTATATATATTTTTTTTTAAAATATATATATTTATATATATATACACTGATACATACATGCAAACATACATGAATGCAACCATACATTAATATATATTTATTTTTATATATTTATATTTATATATATATATATATATTAGGGCTGTCAGCGTTAACGCGTTAATCTATGCGATTAATTTGGCCGCGTTAACGCACTAAAATATTTTAACGCAATTAACGTTTTTTTTTTTTTTTTTTAAACTGCGGCAGTACGGTTTGACACTGTTTCCGTTTTTAAAACAATTATTTCTCCGCGAAAATAAGGAGCATAAATCAGTTTAACTCGTGGATTAATCAGTCGGGTTTCCTCCTGCGCTCCTTCCTCCCGTCTCCCCCTCTGATACACAGAGGAACGGAGGGGCGACGTGTCGGGTGACGTGGCGCGGAAAGAACTCGTCACACGAAACCTTCACCGTGATTTGTCAATCCGTTTGTCTGTCAACATTTCGGTAAAAAAACAACCAATGAACACTCAGTAAATCACAAAGGACCTCCCACCTCACAGGTTAGGCTCATTTAGCAGCCTGTCAGTCAGAGAGCAGAGAACACGGCCCGAGGACAATGAGCCTTATTTCAGAGCTGAGATTGTTCTGGAATGTTTGATGTATAACACGTGGGGGTGTGTCACATGCAAAAGACGTTAAAGGGTACCTGTAGTGCAAAACAACAACGTGCTACATCCATTCGGCGCATCAAATAAATCATATTTACCCCGCCGCTATTGTCAACAAGTCACGCATAGCCCGAGGATTTACATTTCTTTGTCAACATTCCGAGTCCGTGAACGCTTCAGGGCGCAGACATCTTGCCAGTTATTTACTCATGTCAAAGGTCACTATGACGTTGAGTCGTTGAAAGGAATTCAGCCAATCCGGAGCCACTTCTACACGCGTTGCTTCTTGGGATAGATCGGTGGCCTCAAGAATTACACAATCTATATCAAGGGTGCTCAATACGTCGATCGCGGCGACCTGCCAGTCGATCGCGGCGTAGTATTGGTAGATCGCATGACATAAAAAAATTTGGCCCGCCCCCCTGTCACTTTCTCTATAGCGCCACACTACAGCAGCAGCACGTCATTCCTGTCTCGTGTTGCGTTGACAGTCCTCTGCCCGCCGTCTCGCGCGCGAGCTCCGACACCGGTTTGCGCGCATCGGACGGACGAACAAAGAAAAGTCACTAGCACCCCGAACATGTCGGCGAACATTGCATCAATGAAAGACATCTCCAGCGCTGGCTTATGCGCGATGTAGCTATCAAGCTCACTCTTTTGTGTGAAGCAGATGGTCTAATGACACTATATCATCGGACATAAGTTCGTACTCTTTACAACAAATGCACTCTATGTCTGTTTTCTGTGGCACACATTTCCACAACTGCACCAAGCGTCCGCCGACTTGCGTGCAGTCCGCCGGTGAAGCATCTGGACGGCGGTCCTTCGCATCAACTTCATCAGAATCATCGCTATCATCGCTGTCACAATTCACTAAATGGGGATAGTCTGCTTTTAAAGGTTCAAACAAGTATCCAGTTGCTGAATCAGACAATCTTTCATCGTCCATATTCTCAATCTCAGCATTTGTTTGCGGCGCTCGGCGTTGTTTATATTGGTATCTGAACACATCCGCTGTGGCTGGCTGTCGATCTCCAGCGATCTGACGTCACACCACCCGCGACATATTCAAGCTCCAGTGCAATGTCGCATGTCGGAGTTGAGGACTTTGAACAGCCTAAACTACGTATTGTTATTGAATACTGGACCGTCAGTGCATGAATAACCTTTAGAAACACATTATCTTTTGATCTGGCTACATATTCGTTTTCACTACAGGTACCCTTTAAACGGTGAATTTAATTTATTTTGTAAAATGTATAAAATGCCCACAGCCTCCAGAGGGTGAACGTGACATATTTGAATGTCAGTCAGTTACCAAGGCCACTGGTTCTGCTGTGTTCAGTGTTAAAGATGACAGGACCAATGGGGTCTCAATATACTTTTTTTTTTTTACTAATGTTTCACTGAAGAAACAATTTATCATCCACGATATTAAATACCTCGCTGGCACTGTATATGTAGGAGCCTCTTTGAAAACACAGCTCTGTGTGAAGTTTTGTCTTTAAAAAGAAGGAAAACACTTTTAAGCGCGATTAATCGCGATTAATCGCGATTAATCGCGATTAATTAATCGCAATTTCAAAATGTGCGATTAATTAGTTAATTTTTTTTAATCGATTGACAGCCCTAATATATATACATACTCACATACAGACAAACTGTTAATCCCTTGTGGGTCCTACCAGAGTAGTGAGGAGTCAGCAGTCACAGTAAAACTGTCATTCAACTGTCTTTTCAAACACACACACACACACACACACACACACACACACACACAGACATAATCTCCTGGATGGGATGATGAAAAATGACGAAGACTTTCTGTGCTCCGGCTGTCTGATCGTCCCTCACTTGTTGTGCCATTGTTCTCTGAGCTCGTGTTGTTGATGATATTCAAGAACAACCGAAGGAGGTTTTGGGTTTATCATCATCATCATCACCACCGTGGACGTCAGCGTGCGTCCTGTCCAGGCATGCGCTCCTCCTCGTTTAATCACTTTGGCTTAACCGAGGCTGACCTTTGACCTCAGCCGGCGCGCTGCGACTCTAATGCGCTATCTGGGAACAGAAAGCAGTCGGAGAGTCGTCCTTTCATGCGAGGTCAGCGTGCAGTAAACCTTCAAGTCGGCCTCAAACGATGATAGATTGTCCACAAAAAAAGAAAAAACGTTCTTCCCTGGTCCGCTCACGCAACGCAGGTTTTTACGTTAACGATCTGTTCTTTAGGCCGACGAGACATTTCTCCTCCCGCAGTAAACGGTCTGAATTAAGTACGTGTTTATCTGCCTCGCCGCGCTGGCAGGAGGGAGGGAATGCAGGGGAGGAGGCCGGCGTTCAGGCAACAGCTGGTGGAACGGGCTAAATTTTTATTTAGTGATTTTATTTCAGTTCCACGAAAAAATTCAATAAAAGAAAAAGATTATGAAAGACAGACAATATATCTTTTTTTATATATCTTTTTTAATGAAATCTTATTTAGCTATTATTTTTACACGCAAAAGAACATGATTACTGTTTGTTTGGTGTTTATTCCAAAATGCCCTCTTCTAACACTTCTTCCCATTTCATTTTAATTTCATGGGGAATTATTAATGCGTTGAGTCCTAATGTCCATAATGTATGAGGTGTTGAGCTCCACCTACAAAGGAGGCCGCACTGCGTTGTTTGCCAGCTCGCCGCGTTGTCGTGTCCCACATGAGGAGCTTTGTTCTGATTGGCCGCCCCGGTGCACTCTCCAGCGGGTCGCTTATCGATTCTAACGTTCGAGGTGCATCGGGCGGAAAAACTGCAGCCGCTGTTTCTCCCTTGATGTAGCGAGAAAGATGTCTTCCCAATTATGCTGAATGATGTCTGCGGGGGGAATTCACGACGCGGCAGAGTCACACGCGAGGAATCCAAACGCGCGGCGGATCTGATGGCTTTGTCCGCCTCTGGCTTCTCATTGGCTCAGAGACCTTTCCTTGGACTCTCCCACACAAGTGCGGGCTCGCACACGCCGCTCTCACTTCCTCCCTCTGTCTCGCTCTCCCGCCATCGCCTCTCGTCTGTTTCTCACACACACACACACACACATGGGCAGTCAAATCAGTGTTGCCAGGTCCGCGGTTTTCCCGCGGAATTGGGCTACTTTTGAAGTGTTGCCGCGGGTTGAATTTCTTGTCCGCTGGTTCGGGTAGACCTATTTTGCATTCAAATTACATGAATATCTTTAAATAAAAATCCATATTTTAAATGAAATAATTTATTTATACCCAAATCCTACAAAACTGACTCCAGATCAGCACGTACACACATGGACATGGACTTTAAAAGCAGTGTATATGGTTTGGCACGGGCATATTTTGAGTTCTGATATTGGGCTGGTTTTTGGGCTGGTTTTATTGGCCATTGGGCTGGTTTTGGGCTGGTTTTGATTGGCCATTGGGCTGGTTTTGTCACACAGACCTGGCAACCCTGAGTCAAATGGTTGTTGCAACAAAACAAAAAAACCGTGCCATGTTGATTTCATGGAGCAATTTGAATGTGATTATGTAAATGACGCCTCGCTCGATCCATGTGACTAGCGCGGACATCTGGAGTCCACGCCGCCGCCGGATGTTTTTACGACCGCTGAACCGTCTGGCGGCGTGAGAGCGCGGGCCCACGCTTTAAATTCCTCGCACACGCCTCTGAAAAGCTACAGAGCGTTTTTATGTGTATTTAGTTTAAAACCAAAGGAAACGAGAGGCCGTTGCGGTCGCGGTTAGTTTTCAGCCAAACTAGAAAAGCCGCCGCTGTGATCCTGAACATTAGAGATGGAAATCGGTCGCTGTGTGCGACAGAGAGAGAGAGAGAGAGAGAGAGAGAGAGAGAGAGAAAATATTGGAGGACGATATGCAGCTTTATGTTTGCACACGCAGAGCGGGAGACGTCAAACACACGCAGCACGCATTCTGTCTTAGTTGTTATTATCTTTAAATGCCGATAGAAGAATAAATACCCAGAATGAATGGATCCTGTCAAATACGCTCCGTGTTTCCCGCCGTGCAGCCTGCTTTCACTCGTTCCTCTGTTGTCATCCAAAAACATCAATAACCGTTAAACTCTGTGACATTTATCTTCTTTGCCGTGAACACGGAGAGATTATTTTGAGATGATCCGGCGCCCTGGCGGCATTAATATTCACTAATGCAACAACTGTGGCTGTAAAGCAGGGGTATTCAACTAAAATGTTAAGAGGTCCAGTTAGAGAAATTTTCTTGAAGCAAAGGTCCAGAAGATCATAATGTCTAACTATTTAGTGTGATATATATAGCCTGGTAGTTGTATCAACATCTGCATGTAATCAATACCTTTCAAATCAAATGAATTCAGTACGATTAAAACACTTTTTAACAATATTTATTATCATGTAACATAGAACTGGACTGCAGATATGTATAATGTTCTCATGAACTAAATAAAAATAGGGTTGCATTTTAAAATAAAATAAATACAAAATGAAAATTGTGCATGTAATAATAAATAATAATAATCAAATAAAGTGCTTAACTTCAGAAAAATTAAATAAAGGGAGGAAAAGCTTAAATTTACACATTTGTTTCACAGTCTCAAACAATTTTACAGATAATAAATCTCAACACATCTTAACAATTGAACAGTTTTAGAGCATCACTCTTGCATCCCACTCGCCCACTTGTTTGCTCAGTGTGAGAATTGAGCTCTAGCTTGTCCTGCCAGGACTTTAAACCTGGGCTTGAATGGAGTCAGGGCCATCCTCATGCACATGTGGAGGTGCTCATTGGTGAGCCTCGAACGATATTTATTTTGATGATATTCATCGTGGAGAAAGCTGCCTCGCAGTTGTAGGTGGAGCCAAACATGGTCAAGATGTATATGGCAACTTTCCTCAGACCTGGAAAAGCTGTCTCAGGGACCGTTTGGAGCCAGAAAGTGGAAGGGTCAGTTCTTAGAAACTGCTCTTTCAGGGACACATCTGCTTGGAGATCAACCAGTTGCATCTGGAGAGGCCCAGGATTTACCCATTTAAAGTGCTGTGTGACTTCCTTTGAGAACCCCTGACATCAGTGATGATAAATGGGTTCTGAATGAACATGGTGAGCTGCTGTCCAAAGCTGAAGCTGTCAAAACGGTTGCTGAAGTTTACGATCAGCTTATCAATGAAGTCAACAAATGAAGACGCATCTCTCTGTCCCTGAACCTGTTCCTACACTGCTGGGAAGTGTGCACAGTCTCCTGCAGGTCTTCCTTGAACAACTCAAGTTTCTTTTGAAAGGAGCGGACAGCGGTCATCAGTTCACAAATTGAATTGTCCTTGCCTTGTAGCCTCAAATTCAGTTCATTCAGATGTGCAGTGATATCAACCAAAAAGGCCACATTATCCATCTGTTTATCATTTCCTAAAAGAGAAAACTGTGTTGCTTTCTGATGTGTTAGCTCTGCCAAAAAGATGCTACTTCCCTCCTGATGGACCAAAAGCGCGCTAAGACCCTCCCTTTGCTGAGCCATCTCACATTATTGTGCAGCAAAAGATCAACAGCATTGGCATCAACTTGTCTGAGGAATTCCCTCAGCATGCGATGCTGGGTGGAAGAGGATGCCCTGAGAAAATTGATCATTTTCATCATTGTATTCATCACTTCAGCATGCTCATCTGACAGGGAGGCACAGAGGACAGATTGATGAATGATGCAATGGTAAACTATGAGCTCTGGATTGTCCTCTTTCAGTCTTGCTACAACTCCTTTCTCTCTCCCTATCCTGGCAGGGGCTCCATCTGTGGCTATTGAAACCACTTGTGTTGGTTCTATTCCTCTCTTCGTTAACATCTCCTGAATGACCAGGTAGTGACTTGGTGACTTGCTGTATGCTAATACTAAGGACGCATACAGCGCCACTGCCCTTCCCCCCCTCGGCAGGTCTGATCATGACCTGGTCCGGCTGACACCCAGGTATGTTCCTCTGGTGAAGAGGCTGCCGGTGACCACCAGGACTGTGAGGAGGTGGTCTCTGGAGGCTGACGACGCTCTGCAGGACTGCTTCGAGTCAACGGACTGGGATGTGTTGTGTGGACCGCACGGGGAGGACATCAACAGTATGACCGACTGCATCACGGAATACATCAAGTTCTGTGAACACACCACCATCCCATCACGGACTGTGCGCTGCTTCCCCAACAACAAGCCCTGGATCACCAGGGACCTGAAGGCGCTTCTTAACAAGAAAGCTGCTTTCAGGTCTGGAGACAGGGATGAGCTGAGGAAAGCCCAGCGCAACCTAAAGGTGAAGCTCAGGGAGGGCAAGGACTCCTACAGGAGGAAGCTGGAGGCCAAACTCCAGCTGAACAACACAAGGGAGGTGTGGTCTGGCATGAAGCAGATAACTGGCTTCAAGGTGGGAGGGAGACAGCCAGGGGGCTCCCTGGAGAGGGCCAACCAGCTCAACTGTTTCTTCAATAGGTTCAGCTCACAGCCCTCTCCTGTCTCCTCCACACATCACACCTCCCAAACACCTCCCCCTCCGTCCCCCCTGCTGAGCTGCACATCCACCGAGCCCTCAATAACAATGGGCTCCTCCACCCTCCCCCCTCTCTCTGTGACGACTGACCAGGTGAGAAGACAGCTGGAGAAACTACACCAGCGCAGAGCTGAAGGTCCTGATGGCATCAGCCCCAGGGTCCTAAAGACCTGCGCCACCCAGCTGTCTGGTGTCCTGCAGCGCCTCTTCAACCTCAGCCTGAGGATGGGGGAAGTCCCGGTGCTGTGGAAGACGTCGTGCCTGGTCCCTGTCCCAAAGAAGTCAACACCATCTGGCCTCAACGACTACCGACCGGTCGCCCTCACCTCCCATGTGATGAAGGTGCTGGAGAGGCTGGTCTTGGCCCACCTCCGGCCGCAGGTGAAATCGTCGTTGGACCCTCTGCAATTTGCTTACCGGCCTCATGTGGGAGTGGACGACGCCATCATCTACCTGCTGCAGTGAGCTCAGTCGCACCTGGATGGAACCGGTGTCTCTGTGAGAGTCACTTTCTTCGACTTCTCCAGTGCATTTAACACCATCCAGCCACTGCTGCTGAGTGAGAAGCTGCGGGTGGTCGGTGTGGACGCGTCCACCATCTCCTGGATCTCTGACTACCTCACAGGCAGACCACAGTTTGTCAGAATGGGCCGTGTGCTGTCTGGAACGGTGGTCAGTGATGTTGGAGCCCCACAGGGAACTGTTCTGTCTCCCTTCCTCTTCACCTTGTACACCAGTGACTTCCAGTACAACACGGAGTCATGCCATCTGCAGAAGTACTCTGATGATTCTGCAGTGGCGGGTGTATTAGGGATGGACGGGAGAAGGAGTACAGGGCAGTGGTGAGTGACTTTGTAAAGTGGGCCGATGAGAACCACCTGCGGCTGAACGTGGCCAAGACCAGAGAGATGGTGGTGGACTTCAGGAGGAAGGCGACAGCTCCTCCCCCTCTGAGTGTCCTGGGAGTGGACGTGGACATGGTGGAGGAGGACCAGTACCTGGGCGTCTCCATCGACAGCCGACTGAACTGGAAGGCCAACATCAACGCTGTGTACAAGAAGGGGATGAGTCGACTCTTTTTCCTGAGAAAGCTTCGATCCTTCAACGTGTGCAGCAAGATGCTGGAGTTATTCTACCAGTCGGTTGTCGCCAGTGTGCTGCACTTTGCCATTGTCTGCTGGGGGAGCAGCATCGGAGCCGGTGACACCAGCCGTCTTAACAAACTGGTTAGGAAGGCTGGCTCCATCATCGGCTGCCAGCTGGAGCACCTGGAACAGGTGGTGGAGAGGAGGACGCTGAAGAAACTGGTGTCCATATTGGACAACCCGGACCACCCTCTCCACCACCTCCTACAGGGACAGAGGAGTACTTTCTCCAGACGTCTCCTCACGCTCCGCTGCCACAAGGAGAGATACAGGAGAACATTCCTGCCGACGGCTATGAGGCTCTACAACAGTTCACCTCTTGCCAGATCATAGTGCAATAACTGAATACTTACACTATGTTGATCTGCACTTCACACATCTCATTTGTTTGCACTACACATACACACACATTTCATTTCATTTGCTCTGCACTCATACACACACTTTGCTTTTTGCACTCTGTCTATATTTAATATTTTTGTATTTGATTTGTCAGTGTTGTTGTGTGTTGTATATTTACATATATATTTTGTTTTGTATTTTACTTTTATCTTACTTGTATACTTCTATATCTTTCATCCCTGTTTCTTATATTTTGTGTTTTGTTTTTTATTCTTGTGTGTTGCTGCTACTGTCTCGACAAATTTCCCCTTGGGGATTAATAAAGTATATATCTATCTATCTATCTATCTATATCTTCTCCTCTTGTACTGGTCTGAAGGGGAGTGACACCTAACAGGTCTTCACAGAATGCTTTCTGGTCTGTGTTGAAAAACCTGACGTACACTAACAGCTGAGCATTGTCACAGATGTCAGTGGACTCATCCACAGCTAAGCCTACACATGGTGCCTTATGTATGGCTTCATTTAGCTGGGTTAGCACATCCTGAGTTAATATTTCACTTTTCTTTGTGGCAGATGATGCTGACATGGGTATTTGCTTTATCTTATCACAAAGCTCTTGTTTTGGTTTTCCGTCAAGTAATGTTTCAGCGACGACACTCATGCATTCTTTGACAAGCCCTCCATCAGTAAATGGCTTTTTGTGTTGCCCCAAAATCCAAGCAACTCTGAGGGAACACTCATGAGCACGTTGTTGGGCAGTGAACGTGTGGCTCAGGATCCTGGTGGACTGTTCATATTGGGCTGTGAGACCACTTATTTTCTGTGATCTCACTTCGGATTTGAGTGGGTATGTTTGTTCAAAACCTTTATGTTTTGTCTCATAATGGCGTTTCACATTGCCACTTTTAATAAGTGCCACGGTTTCTGAACATACTGGTTTTGTGCTCCCTGTGCTTCCGTATGAACAGAAATGAGTCTGTCCATTCCGGATTAAATGCTCTATTTTCGCTGTCAACTTTTCTTTTTTTGGAGAGCGACATTTGTTCCTTATGTTTCTCTCCCTTTCTCTGTCTCACTCGCCTTTTTCTCAACTTTCTCCGGCGCAGTTGTCCGTTTCTCTCCCTTTCGCTGTCTCACTCGCCTTTTTCTAAACTTTCTCCGGCGCAGTCGTCCGTTTCTCTCCCTTTGTTTTCTACATGTATCGCTATCTTTCTTTTTCTTTCTACCGTCTTTTCAAGTGTAACCTGCCTCTACTTTCTCATCTGTCTGCGTCGCGCTGTCTGTTGAGACGTAATGTTTACCGCCGAGAATGCATAGATTTGATTGGCTGAGTGGTATCACGTGGGATGGCTTAACTCGCATGCAATTGGTCTGTGCGTTTCCGCATCCGCTAAACCACTACCGTAAAGACTGCAAAAGCTGCGCCGCGCCGCCGGGTAAAAAAATTAAAACACCCCGTCAGGTTTTAAATCATAACCTTCTGTTTTGGCTGGCGGTCCGGGTCCGGATGGGACGGCCTCTGGGTCCGGACCCGGACCGCGGTCCGCCAGTTAGTGACCTGTGCTGTAAAGAGTCCCCAGCAGATGAACTGTGTACTCCTGTTGGAGCGTGTGTGGTGTCAGCTGTTTGTTTTAGCCTCTTTGACCCTCCTGTTACCTTCACATTTACTAACATATTTTACCCTCGGGGTCAATTTGACCCCAGCAATTAAAACCTCCAGAACATTATTAGAATTAATATTGTGTCCCAAGTTTAAGTGTGAGGTAGTTTGTTTGTTTGTTGACTACCTAAATAGATGATAGATAGATAGATATATACTTTATTAATCCCCAAGGGGAAATTTGTCGAGTCAGTAGCAGCAACACACAAGAATAAAAAAACAAAACACAAAATATAAGAAGGGTTAGGGTGATCTGGCAAGAGGTGAACTGTTGTAGAGCCTCATAGCCGTCGGCAGGAATGTTCTCCTGTATCTCTCCTTGTGGCAGCGGAGCGTGAGGAGACGTCTGGAGAAAGTACTCCTCTGTCCCTGTAGGAGGTGGTGGAGAGGGTGGTCCGGGTTGTCCAATATGGACAGCAGTTTCTTCAACGTCCTCCTCTCCACCACCTGTTCCAGGTGCTCCAGCTGGCAGCCGATGATGGAGCCAGCCTTCCTAACCAGTTTGTTAAGACGGCTGGTGTCACCGGCTCCGATGCTGCTCCCCCAGCAGACAATGGCAAAGTGCAGCACACTGGCGACAACCGACTGGTAGAATAACTCCAGCATCTTGCTGCACACGTTGAAGGATCGAAGCTTTCTCAGGAAAAAGAGACGACTCATCCCCTTCTTGTACACAGCGTTGATGTTGGCCTTCCAGTTCAGTCGGCTGTCGATGGAGACGCCCAGGTACTTGTACTCCTCCACCATGTCCATAGCCCTTTAAATATATAAAAAAGTTGATATTTCTTATATGTTTGACAGTGAAAAACAGCCTGGGGTCAAATTGACCCCAAAGAACACCGACATTAAACATTGAATGGGGTCAAATTGACCCTAAAGGTAACAGGAGGGTTAATAGATCAAAATATGTCCATTATTCTACAGATGTACTTCTTCTGCATGAACTTGCGAAGATGGACTGAGTTTGTGTTGATTGACTTTTGTCTTTTAGCTATTTTTTGAGGATTAGTCCATATAAAATGCTTAATAATGGCCTATAGCTATTAGTATGAAGACATTATGAATATCTGAGTGGTTACAACTATGATTATACAGTGCTATAAGCAGATTATAATAGATGTCATGTAAAGTGTAACCGTAATTATTAAGCACGTTTGTTTATTTATTTGTCTTCATGGTATTTTTATTTAAAATGTTGCTACATTTCATTGAACTTTAGAAATAAAGAAACAGCTCATTTACATGTTTTATTTGTGGCCTCCCAGAGACGGATTCACATCTTATTCTGTCATTACACAGCTCAGGCGCCGCAATGTGCATCATTTATCACCTGCTGGCTGCAGCTCTACTATTCGCAGAGTCAAAGATATAACACAGTCCAGGCAGCGAGGGGATGGGGGGGGGGGGGCTGTGATCTAAAGTGCTGATACCACAGTAACGCCAGAGAGGGACGCTGCTAAGTTTAATTCAGCGTGACCCTGACAGCCGGTTATCGGGCGTATGCCGGGTGGTCCATATTGATGCCGCCGCTGACCTTAAGTTGTACCCGACTCGAGTCATAAAAAAAAAGTCTCTCCTGAGCCACTGACTGCATCGGGGGGGAGGAGAGAGGACTCTGGGATGAAGGCGTCACTGTTCTGCTCTCTAGGATCTGTCCAGGGTGTCCTCTCTGCATGTGGGCCGTGGTGATGTGGTGATGTTCATCATGTGTGTCATCGACGTTCAATGAATCTACTAAACCTGCGTCGCTTGGGTTTGGTGTCGAGAGATCTCACTTGTGTTTTTGATAATGCAACATTTTAAAAAAGAAGAAATATATACTTTTATAGATACCTGTGGGGAAAAATTCTCCTCTGCATTTAACCCATTATTGAGGAGCAGCGGGCTGCAGTGAAGCGCCCGGGGAGAAACTGGGGGTTCAGTGCCTTGCTCAAGGACACTTCACCATGCAACTAATGGGGAGAGCGGGGATCGAACCGGGTACCTTGTGGTTTACGGGACGACCAATCTCCCCCACATGAGCTACAGCCGACCCCGAAAAAATACAAACACAAAGGAGGACCTGCTCATCAACACATTGCTCTACAACTCGGGTTAAAAAACTTTATTATGCGACCTTGAGTGCCTTGAAAGGCGCCTTATAAATAAAATGTTTATTATGATTATTATTATTATTATTTAAATGTGCGTAAATACGCCTGCTTCCATGAATCAAAGCGGTCATATTCAAGCGGAAAAACAACCCCCCCAAAAAAAACAGAAGGCACATCATTCACACACACGTACACACACACACACACACACACACACATACTTTACATGCGTGTGCCCTTTGTGTGCAGGTAAGGGCGGTGCGTTCGGCTTCACGTCGGACCCCAGCGAACTGAAGGGCGAGCTGTACCACACGGCGCTGAAGAAGAGCTCCCAGGGGTTTGGATTCACCATCATCGGCGGCGACCGCACCGACGAGTTCCTGCAGGTGAAGAACATGATGGGCGACGGCCCCGCCGCCCACGACAAGAAGATGGCATCCGGTGAGCAACAACAACAACAAAACGTTTGCGGGTGTATACTCCTCACCTGAAACTTTACATCTCATTTATATATATATTTATATATATATATATTTATATATATTTATAAATATATATATATATTTATATATATTTATATATTTATTTATATATATATATATATTCTTATATATATTTATGTATATATATTTATATATATATATTTATTTATATATATATTTTTATATATATAAATATATATATATATATTGCAGCCTTGTACCAGCTGTGCTACCACAATGCACCTGGAGGTAACTCATCGTACCTCTGTAGTGCTCATCACCCTAACACACAGAGTGCTGCTCAGGTCTGGGCAACAATGGAGAATATGAAAGTGGGGCATGGAATAAAGTGATAGAAACAAAAGGATAAAAGGGAAAATAGAGAGCCAAAACAAAAATATGAAAGAGCAAGGGACATTGTAAAAGAAGGAAAGGAAGGATCGAGAGACGTGATGTTTGGATTAAATACAGGAATAGAAACTCAACTCACCGTTTCTCTCTTTTCCCGCTTCAGGTGATGTCATAGTTGAGATTAACGGGATGTCTGTGCTGGGCAAAACGCATCCCGACGTGGTGCAGATGTTCCAATCCATCCCCGTCAACCAGTACGTGGACATGGTCCTCTGCCGCGGGTACCCGCTCCCCCCCGACGTGGATCTGAGCAGCGACGACCCTCTCCCGCCTCCGCCCCCCCCGCCGGCCACCCAGCCCCCGCAGGCCCTGCACGGCGGCGAGGTGGTGACGGCCGTGCCCCTCATCAACGGGCAGCCCCTCCTCGTGAAGGGCGACGTCCTCCACGGCTCCTCGCAGGAGCTCCACTACGCCACCACGGACGCCAGCGGGCGGCCCGTGGTGGCGGCGTTGCCCAACGAGAGGCACGGGGAGCGGGGGGAGACGCCGCCGGCGGCGGCGGCGGGGATGCTGCAGCCGGAGCTGGCGAGCGTCCCGCTGGTCAAAGGGCCCGGGGGGTTCGGCTTCGCCATCGCCGACTGCTCGCTGGGCCAGAAGGTGAAGATGATCCTGGACGCCCAGTGGTGCCGCGGCCTGCAGAAAGGTGACATCATCAAGGAGATCAACAGGCAGAACGTCCAGACGCTCAGTCACGCCCAGGTGGTGGACATCCTCAAAGACTTGCCCGTGGGCAGCGAGGTCGACGTGCTGGTGCTGCGAGGAGGTGAGAGAGATGCGTCCATCTTGTTATCCGGCGGACCGCATGGCGGCGTGACCGCGTGACGTTTCCCTCGCCTGCCGGTGCCTCGTTTCCACCGCGTGGTTTCACTCTACTTGACTTTCTGTCCTCGGCCCTCTGATAGCGCCCGCTGCCGGTGGGATTCGAACTGCGGTCACGTCGTCTTCCACGCGACACTCGCAGAGTTAAATAAGACGGGGGTGCGGCGGCCTTTGCCGCAGTGCGAGCAGCGGTTCGGTCACCCCCCCCCCCCCCCTGAGTGTGTCATCGTGTGCTTCTTCAAGTTGTTCCTGGCCCTGGGCCACGTGTTGCACTTGAAGGGTTTCTCTCGAGGACCAATGGACGAAAAAAAAACGTAAAACGAGATTCCAGTCGAGCCGAGCCGTACCGAGCAGTGGAAATGCGGCATTATTCTTCCTCCTATCATTCTATCCATCCTATGATGTAACACAATGTCAATACAACTTGAACAGGGCCTTGTGGCTTGTGGGGTGGGGGGATTGGCTGACCACACACGCTGTTGTTCTGTAAGATGCCTGAGAGATGCCACCGTGTCCGCGGTCTGTAGGTCACCGCGACCCAGACCGCTGCCAGACAGACGCAACCTGCACCTCCCGGAGCGGTTGCGTTCAGTGATCCCACTCGAATCCGACATTGCAGCGTCTTCGCTCTTTTTTTTCTCCAGCGTCCCTTCTGCCGACTCCCATCGAGGCGTAAACGCGGCCCGTTGCAAGTCAGAGTGGGAAGTTTACATCAGCGAGGGGCCGTGCTTGCTTCCAAAGGCGAGCGGGAGGAGGCGCCTTTCAAATGTCTCCGACATCATCCCCCCCCACCCGGGGGATTCACTGCGTAAATTCGATGAACCCCGGATTGTCTTTGATCATCAGGCGACTTCTGCGTGCCTCTATATCCACGGCCCCTCAAAGAGCGAGGGCTAAACTACTACAGAGGGGGGGACTGCAAGAGATGATCTGAAGGGAACAATCTGAGCGCTTGAGCTGGAACGTGTGAGAGAGAGAGAGAGAGAGAGAGAGAGAGCTCATTGGATTATATGCCTGAATCTCTGGTGCACTCACCCGTCTGGGCTTCCATCATGTCGTTGAGCACATGTCCACATGTCCCTCCTTTTACGTTCCCGATGTCTCTTTGATTCTCACGTGGACGCATGTTCCGAATGGAGCATTCCTTAGTGAGGAGTCCACACCTCCTGCTTGGGGTTTATTTGCGTGCCGGCCGCCCCGCCGGGCCTCAGCCAGAGAGCCAGTGCCATCTGGTGGACGTCGTGGTCGTATCTGTGTTTCTCACCATCTTCCTGTCTCTGTGTCTCTCCATAGGTCAGACCACCCCTGTGAAGAGTCTAAGGCCTGTGAGTAAAAGCATATCTCTTCCTATTCCTCCCACTATTGTTTCCCCCCGCTTTTTCTTTTTTTTGTCGTTCCGCTGAACCCAGTCGAGCCTCTCTGTTGCATCGAATTAAATGATAGCAATACATTTGAATATTGATTATGTTTCCGGGGCGGCTCCTTTTGTTTGCTCTGAAGAACGGTCCCAATGACTTCCTTTCAGTCCTCGTATTCTTAGGGCTATTGTCAGGGGGATTGCAATGCTAATGAAGCACGGATGAGCCTCTTTAGATATGGTGGTGTTATTAATACGAGGGTTTATAGATAGTAGTAAGTTGGCCTTTTCCACGTGAATGGACCCGCCACGGGGAAATCTGCCGTTCCTCCCATGGTGTTTAAATGACATTACAATCTCATCGCTTAGCCTTTAAAACAATTGAAGGCATGAGAAGTTAAACCGCCTATGTTGAAAACAGCCAGTGGGCGTGACCTTTCACTGCTTCTGGTAATCTATCACCATCGCATGCTCAGTCTGCTATCACGAGCAGAGACGACCAATATGTCTGAGGAGGAGAACTCCAAAGGGTCGAATGTAAAATCTAAAAGTGGCACGGTGGTCGTTGAAGGACACGTGAGTGCTGATGCGACACGTGTTTTCTCTTCAGAGAGCGGAAATGACGGCCAGCACCGAGACTCTGGACGGTACGGTAGACTCCGCCCCCCAGGCCCTGCCTTACCACTCCAACACGAGCCCCCTGCGCTCCGTCGACTCCCCCAAAAGAGACGCCGCCGAGATGTACCTGAAGTCCAAAGCCCTGCTGGACAGCAGACGTGAGTGAAGACCGAGCCCCCCCCCCCCCCCCTCTCGGACATTGCATGTCCTCAGAGGTATTATAAACCGCTATCGTCTGGGTCCATTTGAAACCCCTCACCCAGTTTCATGGCTCGTCCACAGAGCCTCACACCAAAGACATCGATGTTTTTCTGAAGAGAGACATCGAAACCGGCTTTGGCTTCCGTGTGCTGGGAGGAGAAGGTCCCCAACAGCCAGTAAGTACCGCAGGACGATCTCGAATGCGTATTTTAAGTATTTTAATCTCGGACAGTGCCATAAAGTGATGCATTTTGCACACTGTCTATATTTAATATTTTTTATATTTAATTTAATTTGTCATTAGTATTGTGTATTGTGTATGCATATATGTTATATATATATACATATATATTTTATTTTATATTTTACTTTGTATACTCCTATATCTTTCATCCCTGTTTTTTTATATTTTATTTTTTATTCTTGTGTGTTTAGTTTATTGCTACTGTGACGACAAATTTCCCCTTGGGGATTAATAAAGTATATATCTATCTATCTAAACAGAACGGTTGACGCCCTAATGCATATGGATCTGTCCGCCCCTCCTGTCAGAATGTCTTCCCCCAGGTCTACATCGGGGCCATCGTGGCCAACGGAGCGGCAGAGAAGGACGGCCACCTGAGAGCCGGAGACGAGCTCATCGGCATCGACGGCGTGATGGTCAAAGGTCGATCGCACAAGCAGGTGCTGGATCTGATGACCAACGCTGCCCGCAATGGTCACGTCATGCTGACCATACGCAGGAAGGTCATCTACAGAGGTGAGGAGCAACAGTCAGACATTTTGTTTGCGTCCACCTTTTTTTTTTTACGTGGATGTCCAGTCTCAGAGCTGATGGTGAATGTCGTTCACTGAAGAATTCGTGTGATGTAATGACCGATGAAGCTGATGTCCACTGCGTGCACAGCTGTGTCGGCTGTGCCTACACGTACCAGGATGCATTGCGGATCAAGCAGCGAGTTTGCAATGTTACGCAAGATCTCGTTGTTTTTTTTTAAAAGAAGGAAATATTCAAACAAAAAATAAAAAATACAAGCGTGAACCTTCTGAATTCAAGTTTCTTCCACCGAACTGAGGCGAGGTTTAATGCCACGTTAACTCATCGTAAGGCTTGATTGAAACTGGAGAGAAAAAGCTCCATCAAAATCCTTAATTTACGATGTCAGATGGGGAATTTTCCATTTTTATCTTCATATTTATGAATGCAAAAGCAGCGTTTTGCTGTTTTTAAAAATGAAATAAACAGCGAGCCGTCCTAAAATGTGTCCAGATTCTGAACATGTTATTCCTCTGAACGCAGGGCGACTGTAGGTCAGCGGTTAGCAGGTCCGTCTTTCAATAGATAGATAGATAGATAAATACTTTATTAATCCCCAAGGGGAAATTTGTCGTCACAGTAGCAGCACCAATAAACTAAACACACGAGAATAAAAAATAAAATATAAAAAGCAGGGATGAAAGATATAGGAGTATACAAAGTAAAATATAAAATATGTATGTATATGTATAACATATATGCATACACAATACACAGTACTAATGACAAATTAAATTAAATATACAAATATTAAATATAAAATATAGACAGTGTGTAAAAAGCAAAGTGTGTGTATGTGTGTAGTGTAAATGAAATGTGTGTGTATGTGTGTAGTGTAAATTGGCGGTTCAAGCCCGAGTCGATGTGTCCTTGAGCAAGACACTCGACCCTGAGTGGCTCCCTGTAGCTGTGTCCACTGTGGATGAGTGTAACAGGATTGTAAGTCTTTATGAATAAAAAGCGTCGGCTTAATATAATGTAACGTAATGAACACCAAATATCTCATCTGACTTTCCTGAGAGGAATGAATCCTCCAGCAGTGATGCGTTTTGCGTTTTGTATTTTGACGGAAACCAAAGCCGCTTGATGCTCGATTCTAGATGTCGCTATAAATAGTTATTCAGTGGATTAAATACAGAGAAACTGAGAGAGCACTAGACTGTTTGTTTCACCGCCTCGCTTATGGATTCAGGGAAGAGAGAGAGAGGCCTCGCACAGAATGCCTGAGTAGTTTCCTCTCCTCCCCGGGTTGCCACTGGCAACCACTTTTAACATCCACAATCTGTAGACAACGCTGCTGCACTGTGACGTTGTTTATACTATTTATTTATTTGCATATCTCTCGTGCACGAGCACACGTTGGGCACCGAAACGCTTCGTAAAAAATAAATAATAATAACCTGAGTCACGCGGATTCATTTGCATCCGTTTCTCTGCGTCTGGTCTCAGATGCGACGGAGGAGGAGGCTCAGGACATGGCCCCGGTGCTGGTGAACGGTTCTCCCAAGCTGCCTCGCCTGCCGATGCCCAGCGCCATGGACCACGAGTCTTTTGACATCACGCTCCACCGCAAGGACTCGGAGGGCTTCGGCTTCGTCATCCTCACCTCCAAGAGCAAACCGCCGTACGGAGGTGAGGGCCCGCGTCCTTATCTGAGGATTTCCCTCACGAGCACAGTATATATTTTGGGAAATTTAGATTTAGTGATGGAAACGTTTTTGTTTCCTTCTGACGAAGTTTACTCGTGCAAAAATGGACGAGCCCACAGTAACTTCATTTTCAGAAAATCTTTCAGAAAATGCAGAGAAAGTACATGGTATTTATATATATATATATATATATATATGTGTGTATATACAGGACTGTCTCAGAAAATTAGAATATTGTGATAAAGTTCTTTATTTTCTGTAATGCAATTAAAAAAACAAAAATGTCATGCATTCTGGATTCATTACAAATCAACTGAAATATTGCAAGCCTTTTATTCTTTTAATATTGCTGATTATGGCTTACAGCTTAAGAAAACTCTAAAATCCTATCTCATAACATTTTAATATTTCCTCAGACCAAGTAAAAAAGATTTATAACAGCTGAGTGTTTGTCAAGGCTCAGGAAACCCTTGCAGGTGTTTCGAGTTAATTAGACAATTCAAGTGATTTGTTTAATACCCTACTAGTATACTTTTTCATGATATTCTAATATTTAGAGATAGGATATTTGAGTTTTCTTAAGCTGTAAGCCATAATCAGCAATAAATCAGAATAAAAGGCTTGCAATATTTCAGTTGATTTGTAATGAATCCAGAATGCATGACATTTTGTTTTTTTTAATTGCATTACAGAAAATAAAGAACTTCACAATATTCTAATTTTCTGAGACAGTCCTGTATATGTATATATATATATCTATATATATATATATATATATATATGGTAATGGTAAATAGACTTGCTTCAGAAAATTGTTGTAAATGGTATATATATATATATAGACAAGTCTATTTACCATTACCATAAATATATATATTTATTTATGTATATATTAATACATATATTAATGAACTTGTCTATATATCTATATATATATTTATATATATATGTGTGTGTTAAATGGACTTGCCTATATGTATGTAAATGGTCTTGTCTATATATATACACGTCTCTCATCTGAGTCTCGAGGTCTAATTTCTCGCCATGTCATTTCAGTTATTCCGCACAAAATCGGCCGGATCATCGACGGCAGCCCCACCGACCGCTGCAGCCTGCTGCACGTCGGCGACCGCATCACGGCGGTCAACGGGCGCTCCATCATCGAGCTGTCGCACAACGACATCGTGCAGCTCATCAAGGAAGCCGGCACCGTCGTCACCCTCACTGTGGTTCCCGAGGACGGTGAGTGTCTCGGGGGAGGGGGAGATGTCTAAGTCTGACTGTTCTAATAATTGTTTTAGGCCAGGTTGAGAGTTAAATAATGAACTTTGCTTCCGCTATGTTGTCGAGGGATTCTGTAATTCCGTATTTGTCATTTTTTACGCCCATCTCAGAATACAAGGGTCCTCCATCTGGAGCCAGCTCGGCGAAACAGAGTCCGGCTCTCCAGCACAGGACCACGGGGCAGAGGTCCATACTGCAGGATGAGCGGTAAGAACCGACTCTCACTTCAAGGGAAACGCCTCCGGTCAGCAGAGGAACACGGCCTTTGGAAATACTCTTCAAACATCTTGTGCATAGCAGTCGATTTCAACTCTAACTAACTGAACTGGGACTTTATTAACTAGCCCCCCAGTGTCCAGCCGCCTCGAACCCTGTAGGAGTGGTTGAAGGCCATCTCGCTGGTCAATATTGGACTTCAAATATCCTTAAAATAAAATAAAAAATGACCTTTTATAAAACATTATCATTAGGCCTTACTGAGAAAATGATTGTGCTGGCTTTATGTTTTTATATCTCTTAACTTGGAGTGGCTAACTCCTCCTTCACTGCTGGTGCTCTGACTCCTCCCATCCCCGAGGGAGGGGGGGAGGGGGGGTTGCCCTCGGAGCAAACGCCGAGATGAAAAGATTCCCCTCAACAAAGACGGCGGTGTAATAAACATAAAGGGATAATAATGTGTACGTATGGAACTTAACGCCTTGAAGAACAATGCAGCCTGATAATTAACATGTCCACCCCCTGATTTAATATCCAGTTGAGGTTTCGCATCGCGGCCTTTTGTGCTCGTGGCCTGCGGCACATTGTTGGCGGCATCTGTTCCTGCAGTGATGCATCTGTTTTGGTTTTTTAGTTACAACCTGGACCTGGAAGAGAAGAGGGAGGGGCTTAACTGGTCCGACCACAAAACTCTTCCCCTTAGTGAGCAGGGGACGCTGTGTGTGACGGGGCCCAACCAGGTGAGACAAGTCCTGTTGTCTTCAGGCACACTTTTCTTTCTTTATGACCAAGTACAAGTATTTACAGTTAGTGTGTTTCAATACAACACCCTGTTCCAATAACATAAAGCACGTGTTTTGTTCCAAACAATGCAGTATTTCATTTATTCTGTTTACTATTATGTTCTGTATTTTTTTTTATTCTGTCCATTTTAACATAGTCCTCCCTTATTTTATTTGCTTTGTCCGTATATTGTATTTAATGTTACGTGTTTATGTTTTTTTTATGACATCTGCTTCTCGGGAATACAGATGAAAAATATCCTCTTAACTCTGGTACATTTGCAGATTTTTTTATTATTAATGTGCACTGTCCCTTATTAAAATAAAATAAATGAAATAAATAAAATGAATGAAATAAATAAAATAAATACAATAAATAAAATAAATAAAATAAATAAATAAAATAAAATAAATAAATTCAATTCAATTCAGTTTATTTGTATAGCCCAATTTCACAAATTACAAATTTGTCTCGGAGTGCTTTACAATCTGTACACATAGACATCCCTGCCCCAAAACCTCACATCGGACCAGGAAAAACTCCCAAATAACCCTTCAGGGGGAAAAAAAGGGAAGAAACCTGGAGGAGAGCAACAGAGGAGGATCCCTCTCCTAGGATGGACAGATGCAATAGATGTAATGTGTACAGAAGGACAGATTTAGAGTTAAAATACATTCAATGAATATGACAGAGTGTATGAATAGTTCATAGTAGGCATATTCCACGATGGAGACCTCCACGATCCATCAGGCAGATGGCGGTGGGGAGGAGGAGGGCGGAGTCTCAACAGGACAGTGGCGTAGTCATGAGCAGGAATTCCACGACCCAGACGATCCATCAGGCAGATAGGATCTATGCCGTCTCATAGGGTCCGATGACCCCATGAGACGTAAAGTCAAAAGGACTTCCGGGAGAAAGCAGAGTTAGTAACGTGTGATTGAGAGATGAAAATTCATCCTTAAGGAGAGAAAAAGAGGAGATAGGTACTCAGTGCATCCTAAAACGTCCCCGGCAGCTATAAGCCTATAGCAGCATATCAAGGGGCTGGACCAGGGCAAACCTGATTCAGCCCTAACTATAAGCTCTGTCAAAGAGGAAGGTCTTAAGTCTACTCTTAAACGAGGTGACTGTGTCTGCCTCCCGGACTGAAATTGGAAGCTGGTTCCATAAAGAGGAGCTTGATAACTAAAGGCTCTGGCTCCCATTCTACTTTTTAAGACTCTAGGAACTACAAGTAGTCCCGCATTTAGTGAGCGTAGCTCTCTAGTGGGGCAATATGGTACGACAAGCTCCTTAAGATATGATGGAGCATCACCAATCAAGGCTTTGTAGGTTAAGAGAAGAATTTTAAAAGTGATTCTTGATTTTACTGGGAGCCAGTGCAGAGCAGCTAGTGCAGGAGTGATGTGATCTCTTTTCTTAGTTTTAGTGAGAACACGAGCTGCAGCATTCTGGATCAACTGGAGGGACCTAAGAGATTTATTAGAGCAGCCTGCTAATAAGGAGTTGCAGTAATCCAGTCTCGAAGTAACGAACGCGTGAACCAATTTTTCTGCATCTTTTTGATGCATTTAAAATGCATTTTAAATATGAAAGGAATAAAAACGGTAAATCCTCATTTAAATTAGCGGAGCAGGACGGTCGCTGTTGCCGGTGCGACCGTTATGACCCGAAACCGGCTGGAGTGATTACATCATGAAACTCACAGTGCAGGAAAGCAACAATACAGAAAAGACTCACCGACAGCTCATTTCTGTAGCCAGTGTGGCATTGAAGCATGATTGGATTTCTATAGCTTCATATATATATATATATATATATATATATATATATATATATATATAATGACCTCAGATTCTTTTCCATGACAGTATTGAATGGAACGCAGTGTGTGAGTGGGAGAAGAGCTGTAAAATCCTCCTGAAAATGAAAAACTCACGAATCCTTCTTTTTTTCTTTTCACGACAATATTTCATCACGATTGGCGTCGAACGGAGTAAGAAGCCGGCGTTTGAGATGCGCCTCAATTCATAACGTCCGTGAAATGAACCCGTCTGACCCAGGAGTCGCACAGCAGTCGCCATCGCACGGCATTCACACGTTCCCCCAGTAGTTTGCCTTCGCCAAATTACAGTTTTGCTGAACGTTACTTTTTCGATCAATAAAAACCAAACAAGAGGATGAAGCCATTCAGAGAAGAGCGTCGGGCCTCAATGGCGATGTTTCTGATTCTCCAGCCTCCAAAGAGACGTCGCGGATCAGCAGGAAACTTTGTGCGGACGATTAAAATAAAGTTTATTCATGAAGCCCCGTATATATTTGCTCTCATGTACATGTATTGTGCAGGAATGTTGCGGCGCGTCACTGTTTCTCTGCATGTGTGTGTGTGTGTGTGTGTGTGTATTAATGCGTGTTGCCTTCATGCTGTGCAGGGGTGTCTGACAGTGGAGTTGGAGAGGGGCCTGAGGGGCTTCGGCTTCAGCCTGCGGGGGGGCACGGAGTACAACATGGGCCTGTACATCCTGCGGCTGGCGGAGGACGGAGCTGCGCAGCTGGACGGAAGGATCCATGTGAGTGCTCCTTTCATCCAAATCTACATGGATATTAGTTTTTTATTATTTGGCTTTTTCAAAGGTCCCTCATATCTACTCTGAATCGGAGGAGGATGTTCTTTTTGGTGTTATTGTCGAAAACGAAATGAAAGAAATTAGGCTTTAAAGTTGTAATTGTTGATATTTTTGCCTTCCCGGGGGCTCTGAGAAAAGGTCACGGGGGTCGTTAACATGTGAGGTCGTTGTCCCCAAGGCTGCGTGAATGTGTTTGGAGTATTGCATTGGAATTAAAATGTCAAGATGATGCATCGTGCGTGCGCAGTGGAGCTGGAGGAGAGCGCAGGAACGTCTTCACATTTAGATTGTGTGTTGGGGGCTAAAAGAAAGGTCAGGGGCGGGGTCACCGACACCACTCAGGGTCCCTCTCTCTGCACAATGAATATAACCACAACATGTGGAGAGCATTCAGCCTATAATGTTGGGACCTGTCTGTCTGTCTGTCACTGTCGATATATCTCTGTCTATCTGTCTCTCTATCTGTCTGTCTGCCTGTGTGTGTGTGTGTGTGTGTGAGACATGCATCTGAGATACTTTGATGTGTACAGTGTGTGTGTGAAAGCAAGTGGAATAAACCACGCCATGATTGGATGTACAGTAATTCTTTTGTTTTTCCTGATTTCTACTTCCTGTTCCCGACAGGTTGGAGATGAGATCGTGGAGATTAACGGGGAGCCGGCGCGCGGCATCTCCCACACGCGGGCGATCGAGCTGATCCAGGGTGGAGGAAGCAAAGTGGTCCTGCTGCTGAGGCCTGGAGCGAGCCTGGGTCAAGATGGCAGTACGTACTGCACACACACACACACAGCTTATTCAATATGTTCAACGTACAAACGGCGATTCAAGTTTTCCAAACTCAACTTTCAGGTCATCATTTGATACAATCTGCCTTTTGTGCCGAGAGTTATCGCTCAATTTAACGGCTATCGGGGCGAATGTGAGTGATGGTATAGAAGCCAATTAGCACTTAATTGACCAAATTAAATTTGCAAGAATAATTTATTAACGGCACATAATCATTTCTTCGCTGTGAGAAGTATTTATTTTAAAGTATTTTCAATATTACCTGCCAGCTTTGGGAAATACATCCACTTTTTGCAGAGAGTTTGGCAAGAAGATTCCTATCCAATCTCACAGCTTCGCCTCGTAGCGGAAAACAAAAAGCCTGCATTGGTCCACACGTACAAAAATTGAAGAAAAATACAAAAATAATTGTCGTTGAGCCATTTTGAAGTCGCGTGGTGACGTTTGTGACGTGTTGTTTACATTTCATACGGAGGTATTTTAAAGCCGAGTCGGATGAGAACGTGTCGACTATTCCTATAAATTCTGAGAGCCAAGTCGTAACCGTGGCATTTAATTAATTAACGTGGGCAATAAAACACAATTTAGAAACTGGTACTGGATTCATCCGCTGAATGTGTTCCCATGGAGGGCACCGCGACGGTAGCTAAGTACTTATTGACTCCCATACATCTTAACGTCTAGCTAATGATAATGAGTCCACCCGTTGGTTAAATGGTGCAGCCCACTTTGGAAGGCCGCCCGTATTGATTTGAATGTACTTCCTTTATTGACTTTTTATGTTATTTATTCGTTAAATCTCTAACCATCTGCTTGTTGTCTGTTGGCTTTTCTTCTGCAGGTAGTACCACTTCTTCCACTGTGTGCTACTACACTGAACACCAACACTAACATCTTCACCGCTTTTACTGGCCTCTTCTCTTTTACCTTGGTAATTCTTCTTTTTCTCACGTGTACCTCTCAGTGTAATCCCAATTTTTTATTTATTTTTTATATTACTTTTTTTTCTTCTTCTTTTTTCACTGAACAAAAAACAACGCGACAAAACATTGTAAATGACAAAAAGAAAAACTTTCATTAAAAAAAAAAGAATAAAAGAATTCAATTCAGTATTCAATGACAAATTTGCCTCAGAGGGCTTTACAATCTGTACATATAAATTACATCCCTGACCTTTGACCTCACATTGGATCAGGAAAAACTCCCAAGCGATAGAAAAAACCCTTTCAGGGGGAAAACAAGGGAAAGAAACCTTCAGAAGAGCAACAGAGAAGGATCACCTTGAATAAATGAATGCAAATAAAGGAAAGACAGACATAAGTAGAACATATATAGTAAATGAATTGGGGGTCATCAATTGCTCTTTACACATTTTTGTCAGTTTATTCTTTTTTTACTCCTTTGATCTCTAAATTTTCCGTATTTTTGTGAGTGAACTTCTGATACCCGTGTTACGGTGTCTCCATGTAAAACGTGTGTGCTTCTCTTCCAGGTCGACATGATCAAAAACTCATTTCACCCACAGGCCTCTCCGGAGAGGTGTTTTACTCTGATACATCACCACAGTCCTCTCCACATCCCCCCGGGGCTTCCATCTTCACTTCCTCTCCCTTCTCCGGCAAACTGAAACATTCCCACAGCTGGAGCAGCCTCTCTCCACGGGGCGTCCGTCCCCGTGGCAGCAGGGCTTTGAGCTCGGTGGAGGAGAGCGGCGAGTGGACGGACCGAGAGGCAGACGGGCCCTCTCCCGCCTCCTCTGAGCATATGAGCTTCTCCAGGAGGACCAGGCCCCCGAAAGACTCCAGAGAGCTAAGCAGCCCAAAGAAAACCGAGGAGACGTTTCCTAAAGCCAAAGAGCAACATCACAGACCCCAAAAGACCGAGAGTCGGACACAGGAAGAACCGCCGAGCAGGAACAGGACGCCTCAGACGAAAACCGGATCCACGAGCCCCGGCAAGTCTCCTCGAGCTGGACAGGAAGTAGCTCCGACCATGCAGCTCGCAGAGCATCAGCAAGGCCCTCAGAGGAGGTTAAAAGACTCGTCCAGCAGGGAGAGCTTGGATCGTGAGAAGAGAAACGGCAAAGGGGGGGTGGACCTCGAGATCCGGAGGCATTCGCAAAGGCGGGAGCTGGAAGGGACGGTCAAGCAGACCAGGCCGAGCCGCGAGCAAGTAAGTTTCAAAGGGAGGGCGGCGGCGGAGTCTCACCACCACCGGACGTCTCCTCGTACGGTCCGAGAGGGCGAGAAAGGGCCGGGCAAAGACTCGGGGCAGAGCGACGCTAATGGGAGGTGCACGTCCACGGCAGACAGGAACACGAGCGGAGAAGCCGCCAAGGAAAGGGAATCGAGAGAAATGCGTAGCAGAAAAGGTTCCGTGGGTTTGCCGAGAGACGCCAGAGGAAGAGGAGACGCATCGTCTCACCCCAAAGAAGTCCGTGGCAGAGACGACCCCGTGGCCCCGACGAACAGCTCCCCGGGGAGCCCGCAGACCCCAAAGGGACCCATTAGCCCCGGCCCTTGGAAAAGGCCCTGCTCGGCCAAAATCCTCACCGAGGCGGAGGTCCTCCGTGACCCCTTGTGATGTCGAATAATCGAGATCACTGAACAGGCACCCCTCGGCGGATTGTTTTTCTTTCCTTTTCTGAGTTCTTCCATAAAAAACGAGAAGTTTGCGACTTGGTGCCACTTTTATTGCCCTTCTTTCGGACCGCGTTCGCTCTTCTTTTTTTTTCTCCGAGTCCCGTGACATCCCGTGACGGCACGTAGCAGCGCCCCTCCTCCGCCTTGCTTCAGCCTCTTGGACGCGGGCGCATGCTAGGAGGCGAGACATTTTGAAATGTGAATATATATATACACTACCGTTCAAAAGTTTGGGGTCACTTAGAAATGTCTTTATTTTTCAAAGAAAAGCACTGTTTTTTCAATAAAGATAACATTAATCAAAAATACACTCTATACATTGTTAATGTGGTAAATGAGTCTTCTAGGTGGAAACGTCTGGTTTCTAATGAAATATCTCCAGAGGTGTCTAGAGGCCCATTTCCATCAACTATCACTCCAGTGTTCTAATGGTACATTGTGTTTGATCATCGCCTTAGAAGACTAATGTCTGATTAGAAAACCCGTGCAATTATGTTAGCACAGCTGAAAACAGTTATGCTGGTGATATAAGCTATACAACTGGCCTTCCTTTGAGCTTGAAGTTTGAAGAACAAAATTAATACTTCAAATATTAATCATTATTTATAGCCTTGTCAATGTCTTGACTATATTTTCTATTCAATTTTCAATTCATTTGATAAATAAAAGTGAGTTTTCATGGAAGACACAAAATTGTCTGGATGACCCCAAACTTTTGAACGGTAGTGTACATATATATATATATATATGTATATGTATATATGTGCCAATCCTGGGAGCCTCCTGTGGAAAACGACGACGACCAACAGCGCTTCACCCATTACAATGCAATGACCCATATGCAAAGAGAAAGGCCTCTCGCCTGTCGTGAACACCAAGTGTGACCGTCGCCTCTGGTTTAATTTAGCTCTCGGCCTCATCGGGGGATATTTTGACACATTTTTTTAAATATATATATAAATGTTTGCTCAACTGCATGCAGTCGGCCCCTTCTGTTGTTTTTTTACTGCACGTGTTCTGCACATCGCCAGAGGATGAAACCCCGCTTCTCGTTTATCGTTCTCATCCTCACCACCCGGCAGATTTATGATACAATCCCAGCAAGCATTCACTTTACCCCGGCGGACTCTCCACTGTTCTACGATTATAGACATCACTCTCCTCCGGACAAACCGTTCCATTAAAAAGACCAGAAACTTGTGGTTTGAGATGTTGTTTACCGTGTGTATGATAACCAACCGGTGTGTAATTTATTGAGACGATAGAGTAATGTGTGTATATGTAGCCGTACCAAGCCATTCCACATTTTGATAGAGATTTCAAAGATGTGTCTCATGCTCTCTGTATTCCAGTGGTGGGAATATGACCACGGAGCTTGTAGTTCATGAAGTGTGTCGGTAACGTGCAAAGCGCTGTACCAAATGTTTGCATTCGCGCAAAACGTGTCTCATTGTGAAATAATATATATATAAATATATATATATATATTTGAATGTGTCATGTTTTTGCAGATCCTAACTTTTAAAAATATCTATTGAAATTCCATTGCACTGCATCTGCCCTTGTAGCATAACAGAATGACCACGAGTCGTATTTAATTTGTGACGCTGACTCGCTACTACCCATTTTATTATGGTTATCGTAACTGTTATTTTTTTATAGAGCTATTTCAGTTTTTCTACAAAATAAAAGAAGAAAAAGATTCACTATTTAAGGCCAGCATATGGCAATTTATGTAATAATGTGCAAGTTCTGAGTCGTGTCCCTGATGGGTTTTTTTAACGTTTGCCTGGGTTTAAAAATATATATATATATGAGGGTTTTAAATATGTATTTGTCCATCTGACAGGGTAGCTTGAAGGATAATGGAGCTCAGAGCGCGATGTGGCAGGTTTACTGAGGTATTAAGCATGCTGCTGATGTACAACAGGTAGACAGAGATCCCAACTTCCCAACTTAATTTTTTAGGGATGAGCTGGTGAGATCAACAATTGGTTCAGTGACAATGAGACACGGTCAAATCTCTCCTGCTGTCAAATCAGAGAAAATTAAATATCCTCGACGTACCTGCTGATATGATTTATGAGGTTGAGACATATTCAGAGGAGCTCAGGGAACACGGCAGAGTAGCAAAGCGTGTGAGATGACGGTTGAGCTCTGTGATGAGAACCTGTGTGATTGCATCAGGGAGTTTTCAGGTGAAAGGAATACTCGCGGATGCGCTGGGAGCCAATCAGTGGGAGTTTTTTTGTGCAATAGTACTAGCGGTTGGTTGAATGAGTAAATCCAGCCCTGGGTGTCAGGTACAGATAGGCAGGTGCCACTGGTGAGTCAGATAAAGGCCCTTTTTATCGCACTGTTGTAGTCCTTTTATGCTTTTATTTTGAAATGTTTTTCTCTTCTTCTTTTAGTCTCATCTCTGTATCATACCGTGGCCTTGCATCGCTTCATTAGAAAGTTTAAAACAAATAAACAATCCTTGTGGTATCTTCTACATTGTGTAGGAATGGTAGATGTAAATGTTTGTACATTGTACAGCACCTTTATAAATACTTGGGTGATTGCTCTTTCGGGGGGGGGGGGGGGGGTAAACAAACAAAAGAAGAAAAACAGAGGTATATTAAATCGCTCCATTATTTTTTTATGTAAAGAAAGAGAACATATTTAAAAAAAGACAAATGAATTGGAAAAAAAAGGATGGACTATGACCTTGACATGGTGTTTCCCGTTCATGCACTGAAAAATAAAGTTTTACTGAAAACACCCTGTGGACTTCTTCACTCCATCAATCCATTATCCTCACACTTGGCTTTCCAGGCATCCCTCTCCTCAGCAACATGTTCCTCCAGCTCTACCTGGGGGGGGGGGGGCTAGATTTAAAAAAAACAATCAAGCGGTGTACCCTGAGGTCTCTTACAGTTGGATGTGCTCAGGAAGCCTCTCGAGAGGGGGGTCCGAGAGGCCTCCTGATCAGATGCCCCCAGACCACTCATGAACAAGGAGACCCTGAGATGCTTGAACTCCCTCGCTTGGGAGCAGTTGCTGACACCCGAGGCGGATGAACTTTCCCGGGGAAGCGCTTGTACTGAAAATAAAACACACGTAAATGCATTTTATTAAAACCACGTCCATTCTATTTGTGTCCATAGGTAATCATGTTATTGTCATATTTAGATTAATTTGTTTCTCGCTGCGACATTGCAGTCCCCTCACGTGTCAAAGCGGCATAAGCCACTGTTACTAGGGCAGATATCTGGTTGCCATGGTAGCCGGGCTCAGAGACGATGCTTTTTTTTTTTCAAGTACAAGAGAAAGCTCAGGCATCCTATGTGGTATGCGTGCATCATTTACATATCCATATTCAAAACCCCGTCTATCTGTACTGGGAACGCAAATTAACCCGAGAAACATGACTGAAAATACTGAGTTATAAAGGGGTGTAAACTGCAACACATGGACACTGTTGATCAAATAGTCCACAATATATATTTTGTTTTTGTCACTCGTAGAAGCAGTTATAGTTCATGTTCATCAGAATGTGATTAGATTATAGTTCATGTTCATCAGAATGTGATTATATCTGCAGGAAGCTTATAAAACTAAGTTCCTGAACGATGCATTGCACTTTGAATGATGTGCGTGACCTCCCTTTGACCTCCGGTTTGAATGGGAGCGGCCCGGTCAATCAGACCGTAGAAGAGCATCCTTAATAGCTGCAGAGCGATAATCGACTTAATTGAAATCAGTTAAATGAATTAAAAATGACTGAACTGGATCATATTGACGATTTCACAGCAGAGTTCTTTGTCTTTAAACTCCTTTTTCTCCTCTCGGGACATTTTACACTTTCAGCGTTTTCATAAATAGCTTTTGAAGAAGATCTGATTTTTAAACTGCTCCAACTCTAATTATGTTGCATTCATGTGGAACAGAAGATGATATATTATTATAATAATAAGATGTATTTGTCATGGCCCGTGCAACCTAAAAAAGCCAAGAAGCGGATATCGATAGCTTGGATTTATTTAAAGTTATAAGTGTAAGTATATATAATATAAGTTATCATACACACATTTATACCAGCACTTCACTTTTTTCTTTTTTTCACTCACAATAAATACTAGATATTTTGGATATGTTTCAAACTGGTGCAATACTTTATATGCAATGTTGTGCAAAATAATGCAGAATTAGGCATGCACTGAATGACGGCTCACACCGGAAGTAAACAACAACACGTGATGTTTGCATCGCGATCGTCCTGCCTTCATTCCTTCTGAGCTTCTTCTTGTTGTGCAGTTCATATTTCTCACCGCTAGATGTCGCGATTTTCCAGGGAAGTGTTTAGTGCTCATGGTTTAAAAGAAGTGCACACAGAAGTGACTATGAATCATTCTTATGGGGCATTAGAAGTCGATTTCAGAAGAGGTTATCATTACGCCTTACCATCCGTCATAAAGGTGTGTGTAAGAATGCAAAGTATGAGTGTTTTTTATCCTGCTGCTCTTGAACGTCTCATCCTCTGTATGTCTGAGCGTGGGACCGCCAGGTGAGCTACAAGTGGAAACATATTTGGGAGGCAGCCTTCTTCTTTTTTTCTTTTTTGTTCTTCCTCGTTATCGGACGTGAGGAGAAGCAGATGCATTCTTCTGGGGTCGGTCGGTGAAGGAGGGAGGTGTCTTTAACGGTTTACTTGGACAGGGTGTTTGGAGAGATAAGAGGAGCAGGCCATGCCACCGCTCTGAAGGCAGAAGGGAGAATTCAACTAATGGGTTGTTTTTTGTTGTATCGCCCAAAAAGGCCACGAGGAGCACCACCACAGGCTTTTACAGGTCACTCTATATTGGCTTCGTGTGAGCTTCGAGTTGGCAGACCAGTGAGAGCTGCAGCCTTCTATTAATATCCCACTTTCTAAGGATTTTAATGTACACAATCAAATATAAAAGTCCTCCCTCCTGCTGTTTCCTCACTGGTTCACTTTGCTTTTCAACTTGTGTCTCCATGGTTTCCACATAATCTGTGTTTCTGAGGCAACTCATAGACCCCAAGTCAACACAACTTGTATAGTGGAAATTGGGCGCTGGAGTGAACTCCCTGAAACGTGAGTGTGTGTGTGAGTGTTTGAGTGTGTGTGTGCGTGTGTGTGAGGTAATGAGGCACAGGCCCCCTTGTTGGAGAAAACTGTGGAATGTATCAGGCTCTAGCCCAAAACCTCACAAAGGGGCTGCGGCTGTGTGCTGGAGTGAAAAACACCCAAATCCTCAGCATCACAATCCCAGACTGATTCATTGTTTATTTGTTTCATTGTTGTTATTAGTTACAATAGGAGTGAAAGTCATATTATTATTAGTTTCCAAGGTGGCAAGAAACAGAATGAAGGTTTCCCCCTTAGAGGTCCAGGAGAGGGAATACCACCTTCTCTTTCTTCCAGGACACACCCATAGTTTCATGGTGTTGGGGGGACGTCTCCACTTCTTACGGGAGGAGGAACAGCGCGGCGGACATGCTGGGAGTTCGTGTTTATTCACTCATTCATTCACTTCTTATGCAAATAAAACTCTCATCTTTCCCATCTATTAGAAGTTCAGATGTGTCTTCGCTTGTATGTGCAGGTCTCGGGTCGCTCGGAGACCTCCGGCTGCGCTGTCGAGCCAGGCGACGGAAGATATTCACGAAAAAACAGGAAACTCCCCGTTTAGCCTTTCAAAATAAGACTGTTTTATTTTTTTGGCCAGATAGTTCGCGAAACAAGCATCAAGACACACAAAGAGGTGGGTAAGAAATAAATGTATGAATAACATGAATTCAAAACATAAACTAAAATACAATCAACCCTACAGGAATGCAACACGGCCCGCAGGTAGCCCATGCAATTTGTATATATATATATATATATATATATAAATTTATGTATACATATATATACATATATTTTTTATATATTACATGTATATATATATATATTTATTTATATATATACATATATATATGTTGTTTTAATATATACATACATATGTATATATACATATATATGTGCATATGTATATATATATATTTATATATATTTGTATATATATATGTGTGTAACTATTTAGTGACAGAGAACACACATGGAGTTCTTCTAAAAATATATAATACAAATATATATATATGTGTGTAAATATACATATATATTTGTATATATATATGTGTGTGTATATATATACATATATATATATATGTATTATATACATATTTTTAGAAGAACTCCATGTGTGTTCCCTGTTCCTAAATAGTACTGTTGCTGCTCGATGTGTTGATACCATTAAATGTTTCCTGTCGGGGAGACGATTGCTGCTTTTATTTAGAGGAACACTATTTGGTCATTTCCGGCTAGTGCAGCTAACTTGACGGTCACCAGATGATAGCAGTGTGCTGCGTTCAGGGAGCGCCACTGTTCACCGGCAGCGGAGCGACGCGCGTCTCGGGAGAACTCTGGAGGACTGACTGGGGGACGGAGTCTGGATCGGGATCTCGAGCCTCCTTCGGCCCGGCATGGACGCGCTCCTGGACACCTGCGGACCGCGCAGCGTCACGTGGCTGCTGCTCCTGCAGCTGTGTGTGGTGAAGGCAGCAGGTCAGTTCATCACCGGTCTGCTCAACGAGATAATAGTTATCAAGTCACGTGAGACAGCCTGTTACAGTCATGCCGACTCCACAGAAACATACATGTTGGTTATTGTTTAGTCATATGTTGACGAAATTATGCCGCAGAAAGTCATACAAGCCTTATAACTTTGTTATTATTATCTACAAATAGTCAATAGTAAAATAAAATAACAAATAACAATATGAATATACACGTAGTGTCCACTTTATTAGGCACACCTGTACAATAGTTTGCCGGTTTTTCTTGACCCTGCCATATTTGTGATTTGGGGCTTTACAAAATAAACAGATTTTTTTATTTTTTATTGAGTTGAATATTGATGTTTTAATTCATTTATTTGCATGGTTAAGCATTGGGGTCATAGTGTGTATACTAATGGCAAGGACCAACATTAAAAAACAACTTTTCAGTATTATAGTCCAACACCTTATATAATAAGCAACACCACCTTTAACTACGACCTATGTAATGGATACATTTACACATTTTCAAGATCTTTCATACATTGTGATTTTTGATAGATGTTTTGGGCTTGAACAAGACTGAATACAACATAGAATAGGAGGACCTGCGTTCTCGTCTCCGTGGGAGTTTTTAAGGCGTATGAGATGAACTGTCGACACTAGAGATTAATCTCTACTCCCCTTTACAGTTGAGAAAGAGTCTCTGTGTTGGTCAGAGATAAGAACATTTCACTAAGTATGACGACGTCAAGATGGACTGTACAAAAAGTTGATCAGGTTATAGAGGACTTAAAGGATTAAAAAAACATTATTAATGACTTATAACATATAACGGCAGTCACGCTGCATTAAAAACCCTTTATTATTGATTTATAACGTATATAACTGCAGACCTAATGGAATAAAAACCCTTTATTAATGATTTATAACGTATATAACTGTGACCTAATGGACTAAAACCCCTTTTTTAAAGACTTATAACGTATACAACTGCAGACCTAATGGAATAAAAACCCTTTATTAATGATTTATAACATATATAACTGTGACCTAATGGACTAAAACCCCTTTTTTAAAGACTTATAACGTATACAACTGCAAACCTAATGGACTAAAATCATTTATTTGTGTATTATTAATGTATATAACTGCAGACCTAATGGATTAAAAGCCCTTTATTAATGATTTCTAACTGCAGACCTAATGGAATAAAAACCCTTTATTAATGATTTATAACATATATAACTGCAGTCACGATGGCTTGAAAACCCTTTATAAAGACATTTATCATATATAACTGCAGACTTAATGAGTTATTAGAAAGTCAGAAGAGTATTCATAATTGATTACCAACATTTAGAATTGCATTACTACAACATCTCAATACATTTCTAATTGATAAATCTGATATTTGCTTCACATATAATGTTATCACTTGACAGAACTTCAGGTGAACTGTTTAATCGAATGATTTTTCTAAAAGATGTCTGGCTTGACGTGTCCTCTCTGTCTCTCCTCCCCTCCAGCCGACTGTCCCAAACCTCAGGGGGGGGTCAACATCGTCCTGACCAACAACGCGCTCCTCATGAATGCTTTTCCAGAGGGTGTGGATGTGACTTTAGAGTGTGCTAACGGGTATGTTGTCGAAAGTGGCACTGGGAGCATGAGCTGCGTTGATAACAAATGGACCGAACCAGATCTCACCTGCAAAAGTGAGTCCTTGAACTACACACCTTCACCAAACACGGCCGTCTCCGGCCTTACAACCAAAACCTCTTAAATCCGTCCCCTTTGAGGCCAACGCCGCATTCCTTACAGTCCAGCCTCAATAAAGATAAAGTAAAGATAAAGAGGTTCTTATTGTACCACGAGTACAAGATAAAAATACACAAGGATACAAAATAAAATAAACATTAACAAGTAAAACAAGATAGCTGTGCGTTGGTTTCCATAGTGCAATTGTGTAAAGTGTCAAGTGTCTCACTAATATTTCAACATTTTAGCATCAATGTTCTGTTGTGTCTGTTCATGTGACAGAGAAGGACTGCGGGCCCCCGAGAGCCCAGCCCCATATGAGCTTTAACATCAGCGCCGGCACCCTGTTCGGGGCTTTGGTGAAAGTGGTCTGTGATGAAGGGTGAGGATGAGGACCAAAGGAAGGATTAATATGTCTGACTGCTGCTATGATACAGACTTCAAGTTTTTATTCCTAATGTATTATGTGTTGTCTAAATGTTCTTTATTACCTTCGCATTGAAAATGCGGAAGGTTATGTTTTGATCGCCGTGTATTACTCGCATAACACAAAAAGTATTAAACCGAATCGCATGAAATTTGGTGGGATGATTGGTTATTATCCGGGGACCATTTGATTCGATTTTGGGATCAATTGGGTTAAAGGTCAAGGTCAAAGTCATGAAAAGGTCAAAATCTTCTTTTTTACCATAGCACGGTCAATTTGTATCCAGTTGGCATGCAACTAATGCCAAAATGTTCATAATTCAATGCCCAATCTTGTAATATGCGAAGGTATGCACTCTACCGAGAGCCCATTCTAGTTGTTGTTGTTATAGCTGTTTTTCACTTTATTACTTTATTATTATTATTACTACAATACACTTTATGTTCGACAAGAGTGAAACTGGAAAAAGTTACTTTGACTTTGACTAATATGATGATGTTTTTCCATCTGACGCGCCATCTGGTGCAATTCCATTTTACATAATGAATGCGTGGAAAGGAGTGTGGGCATGGAGCAGCTCCAATGACCACACAAGCGGCGCCCTCGGTTCATATGTCATGTCATTCATATCCATACAAAGCATCTCTTGACGGCGCCCTCGGTACATATGTCATGCCATTTACGTCCACACAAAGCATCTCTTCTTGCCGCACCGCCAACTGGTTGTCGAGCAGAACGTTCACAGAGGACTCGAGTCGAGGTGGATCGGCCGAGAGGGAATACAATTAGTCTGGAAAGACGAATAGAGCGAGTCTTTCGTTATGGTTTTGCTGATTAGCAATCAGGCTTTTTTTCTTTCGCCAAAAATCTGAGGTCATTGTTAATAGGTAGTTCTTGACTTTGCTCTTGAGGAATGTCGTTTTCCAAGTTGTGCCGTTGTAGAATCATCGCTCTGCAGGATCCAATTACACTTCAATAAACACTCCTGAATTATTTTTCCTCCGTCTTTCAACAGATTCCAGGTCGCCGGCTCCAGCTACAAGCAGTGCTACGCGTTCGGGTGGAGTGGAAGAGCCAAGTGTGGATGCAAGTGTCCCCTATGTTGTGTTTTTAAGAAGTCCAAACCAGAGGCAATGACACGATGGTTTTTCCGACAACAAAAAGCTATTTTAAAAAGACTGTTGTTTCATCTTTGTATTTTTCTGAACTTTAATTCGTAACATGAGAAAAATACAGATTATTAGTTTTCAGTCATGACATTTAGCTGACGCTAAAAGCGACTTGCAATCATGTTTTACATTAATACACACAGAGCAACTCAGGGTTAAGTGTCTTGCTCAAGGACACATCGACTGGCATGGGGATTGAACTGCCAACCCCTGATTTCAAAGACATACCTGCTAACCACCGACCCACAGTCGCAATTACTTCGTGGTTGATTGTTTGTCTGACTCCTCAGTCGTGACGTGTGATAAACCCGCCGACGTGACCAATGGCAGAAGCTCGTGGGAGTTTCAAGCCAAACCGACGTATGGAGAGATCATCCGGTACGTGTGTAACCACGGATACGCGCTGGTTGGGAAACACAGCGTCGTGTGCAGCGCGACGGGCGAATACGACTCTCCACCTCCCACCTGCGAAGGTAAGCGCACTCCGATAACTTGTTTTTCGGCACCACACGGGCAGCTTTGCATCTTTTAACCCATTATTTACAAATATAATTCACATTACTGGGGCTCATTTTAGAAAGATATCCGGGGTTCCCATTCGTTTCAATGCAATGTGAAAACCAGACTTAAGGCGTATACAATCTCCTTTGTTTCCATTACTTTGTGTTTACGCAGCTGTGAGAAAATGTAGGCAAATGTCTTTTATATAGCATAGAATCATAACAGAAGTAATGTCGAGGCGCTTTGCACATGGAGCAGCTGTCGACCAAACGCTATAATATACAGAGATCCAACATGAGCACTGAGGCGGGAACAAATAAAATCCCCATTAAAAGGGTTCAAACCCTCGGGCAGAACCCGGCTCTGTCCAGGCCACCAGCTGGCTGGTCCAGTTGGGTTGGAAACACTGTTCTTAATTATGCTGGGTGTGTAACAGCCTGTTCTGTTTCTCCTGTGTTCCGTGTCTCCTATGTCTCCTCTGTGTCTCCTCTGTGTTAATTGTTTAATTCCCTGCACCTGCCCTCAGCCACTCTTGTCTCGTTACTGTTTGATGTCGTACACCTGTTTCCCCCCCTATATATTGTGTCAGTCTTTCCCTTGTCTACTGTCGGTTTGTCGTCTATAGTTCCGTGTCCTTTTAACCTTTTTTTTGTAAACTGTTTTGCCTCATTAAAGAGTGCTTTTTTTTTTTTAATAACAAAAAAAAGGTCCAAAAGGGGCAGGCAGAGAATCCAGGTTCGGGGCAGGCAGGGTCAACAGGCAGAACCAAGAACACGGACAGGACGACGGGAAAAGGACACAGAACTAGAGACGACAATCCGCCCGGAGACAAGGGAAAGACTGACACAACATATAGGGGGGGAAACACAGGTGTACGACATCAGACAGTAACGAGACAAGAGGGGCTGAGGGCAGGTGCAGGGAATTAAACAATTAACACAGAGAAGACACAGAGGAGACATAGGAGACACGGAACACAGGAGAAACAGAACCGGGTGTTACAGGGTGGTGTGTTCAAGGACCTTCAGATATGAATTACGTGAGAGTTTGAGGGTGAAAAGTATTGCATTTGCCAGTTAAAGCACATTATCTGACCTGAAAATGAGCATATTTAATACCAACGCTATCGTGAATACATTTAATTAAATTCTGCGTGGAATGTAATAAATCAGTGACATGTCGGGGTTATTTATTAATGGGATAAATCATGCCAAATCGCAGGCGTGGTCATCACTTTTCCGGGCCCTTAATGGGATTTGTTAATAAACACAGAGTTGAGAGATCAGTAACCAAACCAGAATGTGTGTAACGCCCTGTATTCAGTTCAAAACAGAGCACGTGTACGACAGGTGTATTCACGGTGTCTCCGAGGACACTCGGCATCGAACACGCAGCCGCAAGGCCTCTCTATCTCAACATTTTTCGATTCACCATTCATGCCTGAGTTGGTTGTTTACTATCACCGCCATGCTTGTCCTCTCTTAACAGCTTCCCCCGTAAATTGACCCCGAGGTCAACCTGTCTGTAACAGAGCCGCTCATTGGACAAGAAGCATGTGACTAATAAATAACTGTCACGGTTACATTCTGCATGTAAACTAATATGTACAAAAATATACATATATATGTGTATATATACACATATATATATATATGTATATATATATACACATATGTATATATATGTATATATATGTGTATATATGTATATATGTATATATATATGTATGTATATAATATATATGTGTATATGTATGTATATATATATGTGTATATATATGTATGTATATATATATATGTGTATATATATATATATATTTATATATAGTTGCATGCTCCCACCATAAATAAATAGTGCTTATTTCAACCCCAGATAAATTCAATAGCTTTCTTATAATAACAGAAACGGCAGCACCACGAAGATCTACACCTCCAGCACAAGGTATATACATTCATAGAGAGATCATTACTGATAGAGTGATTTATGATCATTTTGCACTCCGCCCTACGAGGAAACCAGTATATTAAGAAGGCTTTTCCTTCTTAATATACTGGTATTAAAAAAAAGTGACGACCTTGATTATTTTCCACAGAATCGTCCACATCCACAGAGCCGTCTGCCTCACCCTCAGCTCCCAGAGCGGCGGGTGTCACAACCAGTGCGACACCCACCGTCTCGTCTTCAGTTCGAGGTACAAAGTCCCTCCAACACGAGCCGATCTGCGCGTGAACTAAGTTAAAACACCTTTTCTGGCACGGCACGTGAACGGATTACGTGCACGCCGCATGCTTCTCTAGGAATGACCTCTCAGCTCGACACAAATCACTTTGATCCCGTCTGAGCTTGAAGAGAACTAAGAGTGGTTGTGATCGCTGTGTTCAAAGGTAGCAGCGCCTTTTCGACTGCGGAGGGTAAAGCCGCGACAACCAGCGAGACGCCGATGATGTCATCGTCTTCACTTCCAGGTATTGAATAACTTAATGAAGAAGCATGTGACTCTTGGAATTCAGTTGAATTACCGGCTTGTTTTAGTGGAGAAAAGAAATCGTTCTTTTGTCATCACTGTGGGCTGAAAAAAATACTCCAGGTTTAAAAGTGCAACGTGAAAAGGTGTGGACAGAATTTGTATTCAAAATATAGAAAAACCATCAACAGAATGTGAAGAGGCTACGGTGTTGCCATGTTATGTATTGGAGACATCTAGTGAACCGAGCATGCTAGCCCCGCCCCTCTCCTGTCGTGTAATACCACGTGTTCCTCTAGAGGCGCTAGTGAGTCCCGAGCGGTCACTCCGCCCTCACGAGTAGAGCTGCTACGATGTGTCTTTGTTTGTTGGATTAAATCCAAAGTGGCAGAAATGAGCAAACATATATATAAGCATAAATATATATATATGCTTATATATACACTACCGTTCAAAAGTTTGGGGTCATCCAGACAATTTGTGTCTTCCATGAAAACTCACTTTTATTTATCAAATGAATTGAAAATGTAATAGAAAATATAGTCAAGACATTGACAAGGTTAGAAATAATGATTAATATTTGAAGTATTAATTTTGTTCTTCAAACTTCAAGCTCAAAGAAAGGCCAGTTGTATAGCTTATATCACCAGCATAACTGTTTTCAGCTGTGCTAACATAATTGCACAAGGGTTTTCTAATCAGACATTAGTCTTCTAAGGCAATTAGCAAACACAATGTACCATTAGAACACTGGAGTGATAGTTGATGGAAATGGGCCTCTATACACATCTGGAGATATTTCATTAGAAACCAGACACTTCCACCTAGAATAGTCATTTACCACATTAACAATGTATGGTGTGTATTTTTGATTAATGTTATCTTTATTGAAAAAACAGTGCTTTTCTTTGAAAAATAAAGACATTTCTAAGTGACCCCAAACTTTTGAACGGTAGTGTATATATGCTTGTATATATACATATAATTATATATATATGTATATATATATTCACTTCACTTTGGCTTGTAGTTATTCTCTTTTTTGCGACGCGGATAACGACGGGTTTAATTTACCTACCGAGTTGAACTGTCATTTAATATTTCTCGTTTTATTCCCACAGGCAACCTTTTTGGGACTATAGATACCAGCAAGGATATTGGTGAGTTCCTGAGCCTCAGTCTTATCACGTTGCTCACGTGAGTCATTATTTACGCTTTGCATTATCACTTGTGTCTCTCAGGGTACACGCCTGTTATCGTCAGTGTGATATGCGTCACCTTAGGTAATGTATTATTTATCTTCCGGTTGTCTTAACTGTAACTGTTTTATTTTGTGTTGTACGGCGACCTTGAGCCTTATAAATAAAATGTTTATTATTATTATTATCTTCTTTGAAAAGTCCCACGGAAGCAGTTGAAATGCAAAATGCAATAATTTTTTTTCTCCTTTATTGTCTTTACAGTCGTGTGTTTTGTTGCGCTCTTTTTACACAAGTTTCTTCTGAAGAGAAAAGGGTGAGATCCGATGTTTAACTCTTCGCTCTTTAATGCACAAGTCTGATTTGACTTTGCTTCACGCCCCTTTGGCCCTTTCTGCTGTTTTTTATTGTGCTTTTAATATTTGTACTGTCAGAACCTCAATGCACGGCAGCTTGCATGTCAATATTGGAACAATATTTTTGTGGGCAAATACAGCATGCAGTGACGTATTATGCATTAATTTAAGCTTTATCTCTGCAGTCGCTTTCAGATTCTTCGCTTTCCTTTTTAGTTTTTGAACTGTTTGAGGAAATCTAGATTGTTCTGAGGACTGAGGGAAGTCAACAGGAAATCCTCTAATAAAAGCTGTTGTCGTTCAGGCATCAGCGGAAGGAAGAAAATTCCGTTCGTGCCCGAAAGGATCGAGATTCAGTTCAATGAAACGTACAGGAAGCAGGACGACATGTGTTCTGACTGAAGGGACAATTTCCTTTGACAGTCATGTGACCTGAATATGGTCAAAAAACAAAATAATAATTGGTATTCATCTTGTGGAAATCTCTTGGAGATAAACCGACAAGCGCAGACTCGTTCCTTGCACATCAGTCTCGTATAATCATGTGCATGCTTCACTCACTGCATTGAATCAAGGTTAAAGATAATTAAAAAATACATTTAAAAAATGATTGATTACTCACACAAAGTGTAACACTAACATTTGTGAATACTAATTAAAGATGCAATAAAAACATCATATGGTGAACTAATACAATTGAACATAAAAGTAACATAACTCAATAATTCTGACACATATTCCTTGTGTGATGACGCCATAGTTCATATGACACCAGAGAAGACCTGAAGCCGGAGTTATTACAGTTCCAAAATCATTAGATTTCCTGCCTGACTATAAGGTACCTGTCACTTCCTGTGTATTCATTGTTATCAACAGTCATATTGACATGAAAAAAACTAAATAACTAAAAAAAAGATGTTGGAAAAAAAACAGTTTTTCCCTGCTCGTTAACTTCTCCGAAAGAAGATAACATACTTTGTCTTTCGAGTAGGAGCATGAAGTAGAAATAACAAGTGATGCCAGCAGAGCATAATTGGTGCCGGTTGCAATTCATTTTTTTTTGCACCACCGTGTGAACAAAGCTCAAAATAATAAACCCTTTTTAAATGTGTCTTATTTCTAGCTCTGCAAATGGAACGGCGCCTATCTATTAAAGAGAATCTGTGGCCCTGGAGGGACGTCCCAAATAAGCTGAAGCAGTGCCTCTCCGAGTCGATGGGGGGGGGGGGGGGGGGGACTCACTTCAATGTCATGTAGCACTTCAAATGGTGCATGGACAAGTATCATAATTGAAATCAAACATCCACTGACGAAAAAAAGCACTTTTTGTAATGATTTCTTCTTGCCACGTTCGTTTGAACAGTTGTAAATACCTGATGCCACGATATACTATTAATATGTGTACACTATTTATTGAATAAACTGGAGTAAACTCCTACGAAGTATTTCAAAAGAATCTTTTTCTTTCGTCTCTTTTTTGCTCAAACATTTGAGTCTTTTGAAATAAGGAGGCCGTGTGCAACAACATGCTAAGTTTTGTGAGGACTTGTGAAAAAAGGTGATTCAGGAGGAAGACAATGCGGGGAATTCAGTTTGCAGACTGACATGGCGACTGATGAAGATACCATCAGCTGCATTCTTTGCCCCCTGACTTTCTTGTTGGCACCGTGTATTGTTCTGGTTGTTTTCCCATAGACCCTGCAACATAACTCTCTCTCGTGAGAAAAAAAAAAATGACCACCAATGGACAATAACAATAACAACCAGATTAAGTGCGAGGGGAAATTCTCAATAAAGTATTTGAAATGTTTCTGACCTTGAATGTGCATCTCGATGCGTCGACAGAGCATATTTGATAAGCCTTTCACTACCGGATAATTTTTTTTACTCCGTTGCATTACACAACAAATTATTTCAAAGGGGTGAAAAGCTTCCATCAAAAAATAATAATCCTGCAGCGCATATTAAAAAGCATTGTTCACTTGCAAAGCAGCCGTTTTTGAGCCATAAAGTAAAAGCTACAATGGTTGCATTCTCAGTCGTGGCAGCAGTGAAGGATCAAGCTATTATCCTGGCAGGGGTGTGGACCAGTACAGAGAAAATCCCCCTGATGAAATGTGGTTACACTGTTTCTTTGTACGCGGGTCTGTTGCAGCGCCAGAGGCTTCAAGTGGACCTTTTGGGGGATCATAAGAGGATTTCTCAAAGTCTACTTCAAAAGAGCTAAATCATTTTTAGTCGACTTTCCCCCTTTGCTTGACTGATATGACTGAAATTTCGCTGGGTTGAAAAAGATGCTTTCACGAACTTGTGAAATCCTCTGGAAAAGAAAAAGCGTCTTCATAAACAGGATGTGCACTCGCCACCGTAGTTATGTGGACAGTGTATTTACCAGAGAGGAGGGGTTCGCAGAGAAACCTTGACAACAGTGGTGCTCTTTGTAGAAGTCATCAACCATCCCCCAAAAAAAAGAGGGGAGAAAGAAAAAAAGAAGAAGCTTTTATGATGAAATTGGAGCTTAATGCTTTTGTCTGTGAACTTGAACATTTCTTTTTGTTTTTACAGATACGTCTGCAGATATCCTATATTTCTTTTATCAACGACCCCATGAAAAGACCCAAACCGACAATGAACTGATCATAGCTACTCGTGCCTTCCTTGTCTCAGGTCGACATTACTCCTCTATCTCTCTCTATAGCTTTAAATACACTAAATAATATCAAATGCAACTGCAACTTTAAACCACTGGTGCTTGAAAACTATTCAAAAACACATCCCTGAGTGCAACTGCTGCACTCGATGACATATTGCTTCATGACAATGGCCACGGACTCTAGGTCTCTTCACACTCTGGTGCACATAATGGTAATGGTTTTGAAAAATATGCTTTCGCAAGTTTTGGATTAGAATTTAAGTTTTGATTATGACAGGTTGAGATGTTGATCACACAGACACCGTCTAAATTGATTAACCGAATGTTGGTCAATCGTCTATTGCAGCCGTTGCCCCAAAACATAGTTTATTTGTAAAAAATATAAAAAATTAACAGTTTTGATTGAACTTTTCTAATGATTTTTTAATTAATGATAAAAAATATATTAAAAATTAACAGTTTTGATTGAACTTTTTTAATGATTTTTTTGTTAATGATTGAAAAAATGTTGGGTTTTTTTACAAATAAACTAGGTTTTGGGGCAACGGCTGCAATAGATGATTGAACAACATTAAACCATCTTTGTGCAGTAAAATACTCTCTATCGTGAAAATAGTTCCTCACAAATGTATCCAGTTTGAATAACATTCATTTAAAAGTCCATCTGTGTGACCTGTCTGTTGGAAAGTATGGAGGAGAGACAACAACACACTGTCACAAGACCCATGAGCCTCAGTGAAGGCTGTATAATGCATCTTAGTTTAGTGCGTTACCATGCAAATATTTGCAAGTGAGCAATAAACACAAAGTACATGGGTTTATGAGCAAATACCTGCAAACCTAATAACATTCCCAGTGTTTCACAAATATACAATTTAACCCAATTCTAAAAGCTAGGGGAAAACAACACTGAGGGAGATATAAAAGCCAATTGTTTTTCCATCCAGTCGACAAATGTGTCTCACAACCACCAAATTGTCTGCCTCAAAGTGGCATCAGAGGAGACTGTGGCTCGCCAAAGTTGGTAGAATTCATCCACTTAGGAGCCCGAATGTCTGTAAAAATGCAATCATAATCGATCAATATATCTTTAGAATATTCCGGTCTATACCAGCTCACTGCTTGGTGCTCCGTCACCCTCCAGTCAACACAGGGTTTCCCCGTCAACACACACCAGGCGGCGGCCCGGCGATCCAGCTTTGCAACCATGGTGATGTCGTACAACTAAATAACAATGTAGCTTTAATCCAGTTAGTGCAACTTATTTATATCACAGAATCATGAATATCCAGTTCAACTGGTGTAGCTCCGGCAGTCTTTTGTCAGATGCGGCTTCACCACAGGAAGTGGAGTGACAAGCAGGAAGTACGCTGTCTCTGCGTGTTTTCCACTCTCTAAAGTGACAAGCGTCGATATCTCCTCCTCCTTTTAATCCCTGACCTGAACACATGCAGCACCGCACCCATCCTGGCTCATGCTGTGGCATCATGTCTGACAACCTTGAAAAATATGTAGGCCGACCTTCCCGAACATCGGCTCACAAGGAAATTGTTTTGAACGCCACTCGGGCTTTTTCAAAAGTACCTGAGTATCAACGCTGCGAGGCGTTCACGTGACAATGCAAAGTTGTCACTCGGCACCTGCAGTTTTTTGTTTTTTTCCATGAGTCTCTATCCTGTTTGAGAAGGACAGGAACACGGGGATGACATGTCCATACATCCTCTTTGTGGAGATTACAGGGAATTCACTGTGCACATACACTACCGTTCAAAAGTTTGGGGTCACTTAGAAATGTCTTTATTTTTCAAAGAAAAGCACTGTTTTTTCAATAAAGATAACATTAATCAAAAATACACACTATACATTGTTAATGTGGTAAATGACTATTCTAGGTGGAAACGTCTGGTTTCTAATGAAATATCTCCATAGGTGTATCGAGGCCCATTTCCATCAACTATCACTCCAGTGTTCTAATGGTACATTGTGTTTGCTAATCGCCTTAGAAGACTCATATCTGATTAGAAAACCCTTGTGCAATTATGCTAGCACAGCTGAAAACAGTTATGCTGGTGATATAAGCTATAATACTTCAAATATTAATCATTATTTCTAACCTTGTCAATGTCTTGACTATATTTTATATTCAATTTTCAATTCATTTGATGAATAAAAGTGAGTTTTCATGGAAGACACGAAATTGTCTGGATGACCTCAAACTTTTGAACGGTAGTGTATATAACAGCTCTTAAAGGACAATGATGTGAAACTTATGAGACTTTATGCTGTACAATAAAAACACCACAATGTGGTTGTAAAGCTTGTTTGGTCCGTCATGTAATATTAACTAGTTTACATGTGTTTATTAGGATGATGTATTTACAGGAATAAACATATTTTAGGTACTTAATCACACATTTATAAATAATTCTAACCCCTCCAATTAAGCATTGTACATTTGTACTCATAGATAAACTCTTAAGTTTACTAAATGTTCATAATTATAGGCTTCGCGGAGCAGGAAATCATGTATTCTTACATAAGCTGGCATGAATTGAACATCGATGAGGCTGGAGGTGAGCAGGAAGCTCCGAAGCATGTCTTTGTTTGATCCTGTTTGAAGGACATTTTTAAATAACTACACATATGACGTCTGTCAATGTAAAAGATCATTTTGCTGATTAAGAAAGTCGCAGTTTCTCATAATCATTTAGCCAAACTACATCTCGTCTCGCACAACAACGCGACCGCTACCTTGGCCTGCTAGCGAGCTAGTGAGCGAGCGAGGTAATGTTTCGTCTTCAAACTGTTGTACGAGACGGTAAAAATACGTCGTTTGTCGTCTTTTTGTGCACTTGTCGACTCTTTTGAGGTTTCTCGCTGAAGCTACGATGCCCGTCCGTTTCATGGTGCACTCCCACGGACGACGGGGTCGTGCTCGCTCTTAGCCAAGTTACCACATCAATCACGCTCTTTCAGGGAGTTTCCCATCAAATACGACGCATAACAGCTGGATGTTAAACATGGCGCCCATTACTTTCCCTTTTTTAAGATCATGAACCCCATGATGGTCACTCTTTAAAGAGGAGGAAATCCGCCCGTCAGCCCCGCATGAGAACGTCCACTTCATCCACGGGATCGAGCGCGTACGGGGTGGGTCTCAGAGGAAGTGATGCACCTTTTCTCATTGGAAGCAACTCCGGCTAACGCATGTTTCTGTGGCATTACACACAAACCACGTCTGGAGAATCCTGTGGCATGCCTAGCTCTGTTTATGATTCATGTATTTCTTGTGAATCACTCGTAGGGTTACGCATGATGTGGTAAGTGGCGAGCTCGGCGAGGCGAAAAAAAGTTGAAACGCGATGAAAGCATGTCGTCGGGGAAAGACTCTTTAAAGTTGTTTCTCATGAGTGGGGCGGATGGAGATCTTTAAACTCAAGACAAACAAGACATAAATGGTTTCCACTGAGGCCGGAGAACAGAACCAGATGTGGAGCGTCGATACCCGACCATCAGTGTGGCAGCCATCTCAAAGTAAATGTTTACGTGCTTTTAATGGAGCCGCTCTTCCTGTACACACGTCAACAACACGGGTTATTTACGCTCGAGCGTCCTGCTTCACACGACGTACATATGTACAATATTATGATTTTCAAGGACTAAACTTTAAAGATTGCGCATGTGCCTTTTTATTGAAGTGCTGCCTTTTTTGCTATAAGTATACCAATTACTGAATATTAACAAATGTAGAATCCAGGAGCTGGTTCGTACCCGCTCCGATCACTTTTTGGGGATTTGATGGGAATTCGTGGCCCGCTTCAGTAACTTTTGTGATACCGGCAATCTGATATTCACACCCACTTCGCGCAGCCCCCACTTCATTATTTACCCAGCTATTTATGTCACTCTTTGTGTGAACAACTGTGGGCAACACTCGGTGAAGGTGTGCGCTGTTATGCCCGCATTTAACCCATAATTGTATCTCGCTGTTTTTATTCTTGGCTATAAACATGACCATAAACATGTGGTCGGGCGACATGCCGTGCAAACAGTTTTTTGACTACCTGTCTCCTTTTGACTAAGGGGACATGTCGTGCTCATTTTCAGGTTCACAATTGTATTTTAAGTTTCTGCTAGAACATGTTTACATGATTAAATATTTGTTTAAACAGATTATTTCCCTTGTGCAGTCTCACCTGTATTCACCCTCTGAAACACTTAGCGCCTGTCTCTTTAAGTCTTAAAGAGACAGGCGCTAAACGTTTCAGGGCTTTCCCTTGGAGGCGGCCTTTAAAGTTAAAGTTAAGCCCGCCTCCCAGTCTGATTGGCTGGCGAGATTAAATATAAGAACTAACGTGCTATATTTCTTCTTTTCAAAAGTCACAATCTCCCTTTAAATCTCTCCATGTCTCCACCGTGACCCATCTGGCCTCCTCCCACATCTGCTGAGGTTATTCTGAATGTGACTTCATGCAGCCAAGGAGACCACGTCACACATAATAACCACAATGATGATGTCATGTTATTTTTACGGAGACACTCCTTATGACTCACGCACTCAACGAGACATGATCTTGTTTACTGCTGCTATGGCGAGACACTCGGCTAAGAATACATCCTCACCCTTTTTGCGCCAGGTTGGCCTTCTCGAGACTCCCTGAGATATAAATAAGGTCATGCTGGGGAGGGCGATTACTGCCCACCGTTCAAGGCCTTTAGCCACTAAGTATTTTAGTGCAACATCGCTCTGTTTGAGAAGGTTAAAAGGAGTGGGGAGTCATTACAGAGCTCTGGTGGATGTCAGGTAATCCGGTTTTTGTGTCCTTTTTGAGTAAATGTCAGAAGAGGATGAGAATGAGTTAAATGATGGTCAAAGTGATGGCAAATGTACAATTCATAACAGCGGAGCAGCAACATGCTCAAAATATCAGCTTAAATGGGACTTTACTGACAGTTGTTTTGTTGCCTAAATAAATGCAGGAATTTTGGGAGGGGTGTTTATGTTATTGGACTATGAGGGGAAGAACATATTTTTAAAAACACGCCAGCGTAATGCAATACAATATAACTGCACCACAGGCTCCAAAATGACTATATAGAGTTGAATGAACACCTTAAAACAATAACCTTCCTGAAAAGGATTCATTCCAGGACTGTTAATACACTGGCAACTGGAGTGTAGATTCATAATTGCTTTTTCCCTGTCAATTTGACAGTGTTTATGAAACGCTATATTTTAATTATATTTAACGTGCAAAAACTCAAAATGATTGGCTCTGGGGTCGGAGGAGTGACGGGTTATAATTATAAATGGTTTGAGGACATCGTTCTGTTGTTGATGCCAAACTTCTGACTCTGAACACCAGGTGACACGGCGGTGACAATTAAAGGATGCAAACACACACTGAAACGGAAGATTAATCATATCAGTTCATTTGTTAAATTTTTATACAAAAAAAAACATCAAAATTACACATTTAGGTCTTTATTTTACTCCTTTATGTTTTTGCGTTGATAGATTTCTCCTAAATTTACCAAAGATTACTAAAAGATAATGCCTTATTTACATTTTTATATTACATTTCTTAAAAACTTGAATGACAAAAAAAGTGTTGTCTTAATGTTTATAATCAACTGGGATGATGTCATAGTTATATCTATTATGAACACTTTTGTATCGAATCACCTGTAATATTCTTTTTACAATAGTTGTCAAAATGAGTTTTTTCTCCTCACTTCAGTAGCACTTACAAACACAAACGTACAGTTTCATTCATATTATGATGTTAAAAAAGGGCCCAATTAGCCTAATTTATATAACATTTTATTCCAAAAGACATGGTAAAAAATACCTGGTTTATTGTATTTTCAGATTTTTTATATTTGATAAGTTAATGCACCATTGGCATAATTAAACATACATTCTCAGAAAACTTTTCATGGCGATATCTTACTTTACTACTTTTTGTTTACCCTATATTCACCTGTTGTGCGTCTCCCCCTTAACAGACCCAGAGAATAGCTCAATGCTGCCCCCTGCTGGTGCCTTAAGGAAGCTCACCGTGCTGCGTTGCTCGTCCCTCCACATTGTAACCGATTTCAAATGGTGCTAGACATGATGGAAACTCTGAACACCAGAGGAAACCGGTCACCCCTGGTGGGAGGGCGACCGGCGCCGTCCGTCCTTCTGGTCGGACGCAAACACAACGGCCATCCCCAAACCAGCTGGCAACTTAGCGGATGAAGACGCTCACTGCCGTCACCCCCGGAGTCTGTTCCCGCTCAAGAACACCGATTTCAAATGGTGCTAGATGGGATTTTATACTCTAAAACACCATCTGAGACCAGTTCCCTGGGGAGGAGGCCTCGAAGAAGAAACCCCCTCGGAAGTTACGCCTCCTTCTGCAATGAGAAAGAAAGAAAACAAATGCATCACCTTTCATTGTTATGTTCATCACTTTTAAACATTTGTGTTGATAACGTATCAGCAGCTTGTGACGATTGGATGAATCAACATTATTCTGATAGCGGGCACACAGTGTGGTTTCTCATCTTATTTCCAATAATATGCACTTTTCTTTGTAACGATGGCACAATTTAGAGAGAAAGAGAAACAAGGACTTGACACAAGAGGACAAAAGACGGAGGACGTTGCTACGCAGGCCTCAGTCAGTTGTTGTTGTTTTTTGTTCAGGTTCCACTCAAATAGGTTATACAATTCCAGCTCTTAGGGGGCAGATTTGTTCTTCTTGGGGCTATTTTGATTAGTTAGACACACATGAGAATCCTTTTTACAACACACACACAACTATAAATGGAGCATATTTTAATCTATAGATTGCTAGATTTGAGATTCTTATTCATTATTCGTATTTTTGTGCTGATCGTATCGTAAAAAATGTCTTATGAATCACTGTGGAAGAAAATAGGTCTCCGCACAGCTCCCTGCAGACTTCTTTGTAATGCACAATAGGATACGGTGTCCCCTCCCGGGTCGGCCTTGTGTGTGGAAGAAGGGGGCATCCAGTCCCGCTCCTGGTTGTCGACTGTGGTGCAAGAAGGTAAAAACTAGGTCCCTAAATCCTGCCGTGCACTACGAGGCACGGCGGGGATCACTCGAGACTTTGTCATTTTGAAATGACAGCACGTGAACCCGGGCCGTTGATGTGGGGAACTCACTGCATTCTATTTGCAGGTCAGGCATTAAACGGCCGCCGGTATCTGCCTTTGTGTGTCTTTATGGGACAATTTCCCTGTCTGTGACTCCCTAATCCTCTTCTGCTGCTACCTTAGCCTTGTGGCTTATAAAATCAGCAGCAGCTGGACCGATTGGTTCTACTTTCAACACTGGCAATCCCGTCGTGGGTCCTTCATGATGGCCATCGTTGTTTTGATGACTTTGACCCCCGAACAGAAGATTAAAATCGTCCTCCCGTTTCAGTCGCTCCCGGTTTTTTACAAGCGTCGGGTAGACGGTGTCGTACGGAGGCCACGGCGCCGCTCTCATCCGTGTCCTCAGTGTTTTGCTGACTCCTCCCACGTAAGCCTGCTATTTGTGAACTCTTCGTCGACCTCTCTCGCGCTCTCTTTATTACAAGCTATTGTTTGTGCAGAGGCAGCTTTCTGCATCAAAGCTTTTTTTTTTTTGCCAAGTCACCTGACCATCTGCTGCTTGTTAAAGGCGCATCGGACCCTTTTTAAAGCAACTAACAACAACAACAAAAATCAATGAAGCAATTGTTGGCTGTGTGAACAACAATTCGCAGATCCAGATGCTAAAAGATAAATAATACAAATTTAGCTAAAAGTAAACAACAGAAATAATCCTTCAATCAGAGACCAGTTGATAAAATGTCTCTGATTGAGGAGAATGATAAAATAACACATTGTGCTCCGAGTGTCAGGCAGAGCCACTGGGTCGCGTCATGTTTAGAGTAGGTGATGTAAAATGTGTGCATTGTAAACAGGGTATAGGTGGTAAATCCTTTTACAGATTAGAGGTCCTACACCTCTCAAACTCCTTTGGAATTAAGGGGAAACATAGATAATGTCTACATATATAGTTATATATATATAAAAATAACTATAAATTAATTATGTATATATAAATAAATAACTATATATATATATATGAGTTGGGATCAAACTCCCAACAGTCGAACTAATGTGAATGTGTTCACGTGATACTTGGCTGGACCAATCACAGCCGAGGGTGCGTTCCCTGCGGATTCTGGCCGCGCACGCAGCACGGCCACATCCGGGAAGCCCCAACGGCTCTGATCCGTCTCCTTCGCGTCGCCTTCTTCTCCTCTTCAAGTGCGACTCAACGGCGTCACGTCGGCAGCAGAGAGCCCTCCGATGTCTGGCTGGTGACGCCAGCGGCTCTGTTTGAGTTAAAGAACAAGAGATAAAAGGGCTGTCTGCGTGAGGCAGATCAAGTTTCTAACAATAAGCGGACTCACGTGTTTCTCACCCCCCCCCCTCCCTCCTCCTCCCGCATATCTTAAAGACATATGTACCTTTCAATGCGCATAGAAAAAGTAACGGTCATCATTCACGGCAGCCAGGAGAGTTAACTTCTGGGTTAACACGTTGACTATTAATACATCGTCATCCCTCCAGGCCGGGGCAGCCGCGGCGCTGCGCGTTTAATTTTAGCGCCGTCATCTCTTGGCCCCGCGCCAGCTGCTGGGCTGTACTGTGTTTAAAGGAGGGACTCGTTTCGTCCGACGGTTTAGTCGAGGGGCCACAGGTGACATTCTGCTGCACAAAACACATCCGCCCTGCACGTTCACGCCGCCTCTCCCCGGGAGATGTTTTAATTGTTTTTTAAGTGCTTGTTTGCTGCGTCTAGTTTTGGCCCGAGAGCTTTCTGCTGACTTGCATTCGCTTCGGTCGGTGGAGCGCGGATTGATCTCTAAAAAGAAACAAGGGTTGAGCTCCTGTTTGTTAGTTAGGCGAAATAATGAAAAAAAGAACTGCGAAATAACTTATTGAGGTTATGTTTTTTAGTCTTCTTGTCTGAAAGTGGGTCTCTTGTCCCGCTGGCCCTCGTGAGGCATTGTAAACTTCGATGACACCGTGCACGACAACTGCCCGGTCGGAACACACATTTTGGAGTAAACACCTGACAGAAAGTAGAGCGCGTGTGTTCAAAATAATGCAAATGCGCCCACGAGTCGCCGCCTCCACCTTTACCTGTTTGTTTACAAACTTCCATAGTGACCTACCCTCGGGGGTCACGTTCCTATTTAGTACACATAATTACAGTTGTAAAGCTCCCTCCCTCTTTCCGTTACCTTGCCAGTCACCGGGAGGGTTCGAGGCCAGAGGCCGCGTGGGCATTAAAAGTTCCGGTAAAGGGAGACAAATCCCCTAAATAGTTGTCCTGCAGCAGCAGCGGGAAGCACTACAAAAATACAACTCAGCTATGGAAAGCCCAAAGCTTCAGTTACGTAATCACAATATATGTGTCCATATCAGCAACACAAAAAGGGTTTAAAACGTTTTTTTTAAAGTAAAACTATTCCTATTCATGTTGGAGATGAGGAATACCTGTACGTCAACATCCATTCACAGCTGATGACTAGTGGCTCAATAGCACCCCCTGTGTTTGGGAAACGTAGCTTGTCATATCAAGTGCGCACTAAAACATCAGATTACTATTAGGACCCACTGGGATCTCTTTGTGACGCAGCAATCTGTTGTTTGACATCCGAGATACATCTGCGTCACCACTGTGTTACTCAATTGTAAAGAATGCGTATTTATATATATATTTATGTATGAGGCAAACACGCAGCCCTCCGGTGTGACCATGTTTTGGAAAGTATCTGTATCCTGCTTTTTTGATCCTTTCTTTTTTATTTGTTTTAAGGGTCAGTTATTTACGAGAATACTAAAAGGTAAAAAAGAAGAACAAATCACCCCGAGGTGTTAAGTAACCGTGGCACCATGAACTGCGTAACACCGTCTCTCCCCCCTTCTCCCACAACAGGAGTACGCACTGTCCATCTCCTGCGCAGCATCCTATTCCGAGCTCTCCCTCCTCGCACCCCAGCTTCCACGCTTTGTTTACATCCTCATTTTTGTACCATTAGAATCGGACACAACTCTCAAGTTTTGAGAGCGAGCGTCGTCGCCACATTCGTGCCCCACCATCGCAGCGGAAATTCCCACAGGATCGCGTGCGGCTCGTCGGGCTGACGCAGTTGAATTGTACCTGTTGTCACCTCGATGATGATTGTTTATAAGCCGTTTTTCTTATTTCATCAACACGTTTTGTCCGCGTCCCGTTCGCCTGCGACTGCGGTGCTTTTTTATTTTCTTTCTTTCATTGCACTTCACACTTTTGTGCAAGTGACTCTCGGGTTGGAATGTGAGTCGTTCACGCGGCACGCGCGTGCTTCTGAATTACATTGGTGGTATTCTCGACGCGACGTACGCAGCATGATGTCGCTCTCGCCCCAGAATAACATAAACAACTTACGTGTTCAACCCGGGCATGTTGCCCTCCCGTGCGGAAGGAGTCTCATCCACTTCCCGGCAGGCGCCACCCAGACCCGGTCCTCGGGGGGGGGACGGTCAGTCCGGTTTTGAGGTCGCTATTATCAATCTCGGAGACGCAGGTTATCACTGTGTATCCCTCTAACGATTTTCCATAGCGCAACACGGTAGCCCCGCCCACGACACTCCCCTGGCCGCTGATTGGCCGCAGAGTATTTCCTCATCGCCAAAATCACATGTGGCTGACGCATGTTTACAAACATCGTTGAAATCACATGGGCACAGCTTTACCGTAAACTACTTCATTTTGACGCAGCTACCAGATGTCGTGCCGAGATTTGAACAATGAAATACATGGACATAGAAAGTGCGTATCACCTGTATTATGCATGTTAAATACATTGTTTTTGTTATTATGTATAAGGTCACAGGAAGTGCATACCACAGTCTGTTGAAGGCTATAGGATAACCTACAGAATAAATAGTGTCGCATTTTGTGTAGATTTAGAGAGTAGGAGCTGCAGGTTCACTCATTCCAACATGGAAGATTAATAAAGACTAATGAGAAAGGGGGTGGGGGGGGGAATCAAGTTTCCTTTTCTGGTATATAAATGAATTTATAAATGTTTGGGAACCACTGTCCTTTATGCTTCACACAAAAGTCCACTATCATCAACACTTACTTCCTGCTATATCTTGTGATTTTTAGGTGTCATAATATCAACAACATATTGTAAGATAGGAATTTTCTATGACCCTGTTCGTCTTTATATATATATATATATATATATATATATATATATATATATATATAAAGACGAACAGGGTCATATATATATATATTTACTGTTCTCTGTATCAATAATGTGTTGTAATAATTTATGGGAAATAAGTCCAGCAATTTGTGAGGTGACGAGACAAAAAACAAAACTCAATTATAATGTCGTTTTTGCTCCGGCAGATGGCAGTGTAACACTCTGAAAAGGCCAACTTTACTGAATATGTTCCTGAATCGACATTATAAATAGAGTCAGTCTGGATTGTATGTGGGTTATTTGGCTACTCAATGTGACCCTGAGTCACTGCGTCATCTGCGTGTACTTTACGGTAAATGCTCCAATTTACCGTGTTTTCCGGTAATCGGCCTGTTACCTCAGTCAGGTTTTGGCCGGCTCTCCCACGTGTTAAAATCAAAGACCTCACTTTTTTATTTTTAATACATGGCATTTTGTGCTCGTCCCTTTTAAAAACACAAGTTCTCACCGCCTTTCAAGTAAGTACAGGTGAGTTGAAAACATTTTCTTATGTCTGAAATCACGTAAAAATGAAGCATTCTGGAGACTTCACTTTAAAATGTAGCTAATGTTGAAAACAACACTAAGTGAGTTAGCTAGGTTAGCTAGCTACAATTTAAAGGTAAAAAAACAAACCCTCTGGGACTGATAAGGAACACTTTTATATTAGGACCCCAGTAGATGGAGCCAAAGTATTTGCTATTTGCCCAAATAAGATTATTTCGTTACTATTTGTCTTTTATCTAATGTCTAAGTTTAGAGTTACTCAGGACATATTGTACTTTTTTTACTTTAGATTAATTTTGATATTTGTTATACATGGTCAGAGTATACCTGGTGTATACTATACATTATATATATATATGTATATATATAACATATATGTGTATATATAACATATATATATATATATATAACTAATGGTCAGAAGATTTTATTGAAATTAAAGCAGTTCAAGTGCAGTGAGTAACCTAAAATGGTATAAAGGTAAGCGGCAAACTGCCAGAGGTTAAACAAAAAAGTTTAGGTTACAGAAAACCGAAAAATAATGTACATTTTAGAGTTATACAAAAAGGCCCTTTTCAGGGAACAGGTAATTAAGGGTTAACAACTTGCAGCCGGTCTGCAAGTTCTGGAAGTAAATTAAGCCTTGAGAGTTGATGCTAACAATTCCTACAGGTGTTTCAACTCTTGTTGATTACCTACAAACCCTCTGTCTGTATAATAGCAGTTAGAGTGTGTTACTACACCCTCTTAAGCATTATTTGGACAGTATTGTACTGCAGTAAGTAGTATATTGCTCTTATAATGTCAAGAAAAAGGCAATTAATAAAGCAAGACGGACATACCATTATAACCCTTAAAAGTGAAGCTAGCTCTTTAGAGAAATGTAGGTGTTCTAAGACTTTTGACCGGTAGTGTATATTTAATATAACGTTGTGTGTGTATATATATATATATATATTCAATCTATTTACATCCAGTATTGATGGCATTACATTATATATATATATATATATATATATTATTTAATGCCATCAATACTGGATGTAAATAGATCGAATATATATATATATGAAAGAGGGCCATGCTGGATAAGGAGAACTGTATCTTTTTAAGAGCAGTACATTTAGCTAAAAATACTTCTGTACCTTTAGATAAAACTGGGGTCCATGTTTGGAACTGCAGGAGTTATTTTGAAGGCTCTTCCACCAATGATTCAACCTGTTTGAAAAAACGTCACCTGATTGTTTCCACGTGGTGACAAGTTAAGCGATGTAGCTCAGGAGTTAGTTGGTTGGATGATTAATTGTGGAGTTAGAAGTAATTATTATTGATTATTGTGTGACAAATGAGAGATGAGACTGTCGGTGTAAAAAGCACCGACATCTAACGCGTTGTTGTATTTGTTCTTGTAGGAATAATCTGCAGAGATGGAGGGATGCGGCCTTGTTCTGAGTCATCGGTGTGCTGCTATCTGCAAACGCCGCGCTGACCTTTGCCCCACTCGGCTCTGCTGCAGCCGTACGGACGGCGGACGCCTCGAGGCGAGGGGTAGGAATATTTATCTATTCGCACTAAAGGTGAAGAAATTAATGCAGTTGAATTGTCTGTGGAAAGACATGTGCAGAACAATCAGCAGACAAAGACCCAGAGTAAAGCTTCTTGATTATTTATGTTTCATAAATCAGCAGTAAATAGCATTGAGGTTACAGTTGAATACAAATCACATCACAACAATTTCAGCGATTAGTGTGCTTTCACACAAGTTTGGGTAGTTTGGACGAAGTGGGGGAAAAAAAAATACATTGTTGCATTTGAGTTGTGGTCAGTCCAACAGATAGGGTGTAGTCGTCACACACCGACATCTAACTAACTTGCGTGGATGATAAATTGTTTCTTCAGTGAAACATCCAGATTAGTAAAAAAAAAAGAAGTATATTGAGACCCCATTGGTCCTGTCATCTTTAACATTGAACAGCAGCAGAACCAGTGGCCTTGGTAACTGACTGACATTCAAATATGTCACGTTAACCCTCTGGAGGCTGGGGGCACGTTCTCCATTTTACAAAAAAATGTAAATTCACCTTTTAAAGGCGTTTGCATATGACACATACCCACGTGTTCTACATCAAACATTCCAGAACAATCTCAGCTCTATTCAATGAGGCTCATTGTCCTCGCGCCGTGTTCTCTGCTCTCTGACTGACAGGCTGCTAATGAGCCTCACCTGTGAGGTGGGAGGTCCTTTGTGATTTACTGAGTGTTCATTGGTTGTTTTTTTCGCAAAATGTTGACAGACAAACGGATTGACCAATCACGGTGAAGGTGTCGTGTGACGAGTTCTTTCCGCGCCGCGTCACCCGACACGTCGCCCCTCCGTTCCTCTGTGTATCAGAGGGGGAGACGGGAGGAAGGAGGAGCAGGAGGAAACCCGACTGATTTCTGCTCCTTATTTTCGCGGAGAAATAATTTTTTGAATAACGGAAACAGTGTTAAACTGCACTCAGGAGTGTAAAAACTTCAAGGCACACCGGAAGTAAACATAATTGCGTTAAAATATTTTAGTGCGTTAACGCGGCCAAATTAATCGCATAGATTAACGCGTTAACGCTGACAGCCCTAATATATATATACGTGTATATATATGTGTGTTTATAACATATTTAGGTCTCATCAGCCAATCAGTTTGCAGATGTTTCGTACTTCTATTTATTCCTAATCCTAAAGTAAAAACACAAATTTACTTACATGAATATTTAATATATATTCGCACTCAGGCTGAGGACATTAATGCAGTTGAATTGTCTGTGGAAAGACATGTGCACAACAATCAGCAGACAAAGACCCAGAGTAAAGCTTCTTGATTATTTATGTTTAATAAATCAGCAGTAAATAGCATTGAGGTTACAGTTGAATACAAATCACATCACAACAAATTTAGCTCTCAGGGTTCTTTCACACTAGTTCAGGTAGTTTGGACCAAGCGGAGAAAAAAAAAATGAAAAATATACATTGTTGTATTTGAGTTGTGGTCCGGTCCGTATAACTGTGGGGTCGCTGTCACACACTTTAGAATGAATTCAATGAACTTACACAGTCGGCCAAACAGAGTTGGATACTTGTAAAGCAGCTTTAATAGCTTTTGACCTATTAACTAGGGGAAATACCTGCACTGAGGTGATCACAAGTTGATTTGCATCAATAGGATACATAAACAGACTCAAACCTAACAAAAAGATGACTTCCTGAAACCTTTTCACGATCAACAGATGGATTTATTAGTATTTAGTATTTCTGCCGTCAAGAAGCTCGGTGGTTGGTTTGTTTTCTCTCCCGCCACCGAGGCGATATTGATCCGTACCAGGGTTCGATTGGGAGCTTTCTCACCCGCCCGAACGGAGTAACAGAGCAACCGGAGCTCGTTTTTTAATTTATCTTAAATGTATTTAACCAGGACAAGCCTCATTGAGATTATGATCTCCTTTACAAGAGTGTCCTGGCCAAGCCAGCAGTAGCACATTAAACAAAGTTTCAGACATGCAACACCAAACAGTGACGGACAATTAAAAAAATATATATATATTTTTCTAGATCACAGCATGAGCAAAACCAAAACTAAGACTCAAGTCTTCATATCCCAGTTTTAATGGAACCAAAACCGGTTATCTGTGAAAGCTCCCTACATTTATTTCCTATATATATATTAATATATGGAGAACAGTTGAAGAGCATTATACAACCTTTCTTCGTTTTTTAAAAACTACTTTTTGAAATCAAAATCGATCAAAAAAGACTGATGGAGCAGGAGCATTCTCTATGATCGATCAAAAACTATTATTCCTAGCGCAAACAAAATTGAGTTCGTCGGCACAGTCCCAGGCAACCACGTTGTTTCCCTTCAGCGAGAGGGCCCCGCAGCGGTGACTCCAGCCGGGGCACTGGATCGCATCCGGATGGTTCCAATCCCAGTAGCTCCGAGTTTCACCGCTCACCCACAGCCAGCTGTCAGCCAGGTAGCGCAGGCCGGTCCACACGAGGTCTGTCTGGGCTCCCTGGCTGACCTCCAGGGTTTCATCCAGAGCGGATCCAGAGGGCAGGCTGACCAGGTCTTTGTTCTGGTCGCGACACCGCTCCATGGCCTCCTCCCACGTCTTATTTTCCTTCACCAAAACCAGGTTGTGGTTGGAACAGAAGAAGTAGTGTTCATCGTTGCAGGATTTGTCATGCCAGCTGTCTATATGCTGCTCCACGCAATTTTTGTCAATGTGAAAAGTGCTACTTTTCCAGCGGCTGTACGTTACATTTTCCCCTCCCACCCACTTCCAGTTATCTATGCCGTCTTTGGAGAGACCGATCCAGGTTTTGTCCCGATGAGGAAAGCTGCTGAGCTGATTATCTTCTTTCTGGGTCCTGATTGTAGTCAGATCAATGTAATGCTCCATGCAGTAGTTTCTGGCCTCTTGCCAAGTCATTTTTTCTGCGATATAGATATTTAACTGACCGAGAGCCACCGTGAAGAAACAAGTGAGGATGAGACACACGGGAGCACTCTTCTCCATCTTGAGTTGCAGTCGAGGTTCTGTTCTGTGAAAGTCTCTCCGCCTGTCAAGGGTCTTTACTACACCTGAAGGAGCAGCAAGCACCCAATCACAGAGCAGGCTACAGCGTTATGAAAATGACCAGGACGCCTCGTGTGCACTGATTCAAAATGAGGCATTCAAATGTTCACAAATGGGAGGTATAGATTGCTTTGAATGTCAATGCAAATATTGTCACGTCACGGGCTGTCCCTAGTGCCGTCTAGGGTGGGGCAGTGCAAGGGAGCAATAAAAACTGGCAAAATGCAATGTTTAAAATGAACAGGAAGGTTTATTCATTCCAACAAAAATAAGAAAAAGTCCATGGTCCAACAAAAAGCGTCCCGGGGGAGAAAAAGGTTCTTTAAATAAAACTTATCTTCAAACAAAGTCCACTTAACAAAGTCCTCCTCTGGGTTGTTCTCTTGGGCTGGGGTTCGTCCGGGAGGCCCTTCTCCTCCTGGCTTGTCCAGCTCCTTCCCTCCTTGTGCTCTGCCCTCTGTCTCCTATTAAGCTTTCCAGCCCTGCCTCAATTAGATGTCCTAAGCACCTGCAGCTGGGTGAGTGGTGAGGCAGGCTGGGAGCTGTAGTTTTCAACTGAGCGGCCATTTTGTCCGGTGGCCGCTGTAATAGAGTGGGAACATAGCGTCCCTCCACTACCTGGCCCCTTGTGATGCCACAATATGTAGATGTTCAGATATATCACACTCTGTGTGTGTGTGTGGTTTTTTTTACAGCCACTTTCATTGAAAAGCAGCATGATCTTTTTGTATTAAATGTGTCAAGCCAGATGTGACCAATCGGCATTAAATACTTGAACGTATATAACTTTACGTGATTAGATCCCATCCGTGTCTTTCCATGAATGTCTCAAACCGCATAAGTGAAATTTGCAGCAGCCTTTTGAAAGAGTCCTCCCTCTCCTGTACACGCAACTCGGTTCATCATCATTACCTCATTGACTTCCTGATGTTTTGAATACCGGATTTGCTTTTCGATGATGAGCAGGCTTTAGTGCTTCGGCCTTTTTTCTCTTCTTAGTAAAAATATTGATTTGCCTTAAAAGATCATCATGAAAACTATCATTCTGACCTTGAAAGAGAGAGTTGTATTGTGGCCAGTGCAATTATATGACTCCTTTATAATAGTCTTGTTTGCTTTATATAACACGCTCATTTTTAGATTTACGAGTACCGAGAACCTTTTTTTCGTCATAGGTTGTATTTGTTTTTGGGGAAGTGGACGTTAAAAGCAGACAGACTCGTTTTGTTTCACTGGTCGTTGAGGATAAACCGATGGTCACGAACAAAAGGCCACATACCATCATGCTGCGTGGCAAGATGGACAAGAGGAGCGTGAGCAGCGCTGTTGAGACTAATGCTGGAGTTACGGCCTGAAAATATCATCACAACACATACGGCCACAATTTGTATTAATTTGGGAAACGACTGTATAATCGTCGTATCGACATTCATTATGGATTTTCCCCAGCCAACGCTGATCAGGCACTTTTTAATTGTGTGACAGCAATGATGTCAGAAAGTGAAGTGTCTTTTGTTGTTTTGATTTTGCAGATGAGCCGTATGAATGAAATCCGTTATATAATCTAACTTTGTAATCAAAGAGGGTTTTTATTGAACTCGTGTAGAATTCAATTAAGACCTTTGAATCCTTTGTTTGTTTCGTATAACACAATTAATTTCTATAAAATGTTGAGCATCTACTTTCCTTTATGCTTCATACACAAGTCCACTCTCATCAACACTTACTTCGTTCATGCTCTATAACCTCTTGGAATTAGTAGGTGTCATAATATCCACAACATATTGTAAGATAGGAATGACCCAATTCTTGTATTTTCATCTGCAGGATTACTGTTCCTTGTATCAATAATGTGTTGTAATAATTGATAATAATGATGGGAAATGGGTCCAGCAATTTGTGAGGTGACGAGACAAAAAAACTAAACAACTAACTGTGATGCAGTGTTTGTGGCAGCAGATGGCAGTGTAACACTCTGCAAAGGCTCGGAGGACTATGTCTCTCTTTGAATCCCCCTTTAAAATCAACTTCTCTGAATATGTTCCTGAATAGACATTATGAATAGACCTTCAGTCTGGATTGTATGTGAGTTATTGGCTACTCAATGTGACCCTGAGTCATCTGAGTGTACTTTACGGTAAGTGACGTGCTCCAATTTACCGTGCTTTCCGGCCATCGGCCCGTTACCTCAGTCAGGTTTTGGCGGGCTCTCCCACAGACTCAACCGTGTAAAAATCAAAGACCTCACTTTTTTACTTTTTAATACATGGCCTTTCAGTAGTGCAGCGCATGTAAGTGTGTGTGGCAGGCTGCACCACGATACTAAACTAACGCTCTGGCAGCAATGGTGTCAATGCCAGCGACAGACCGGACGTCCTCCCCCAGCGAGAGAGAGACAAATGCAGAGGGCCTTTTAATGGAGGGCCACTCCGGCTCAGGTGTGGCTCGTCCCGTCTGACGACATGCCAATCAGCACCTGGAACAGAGACCTGAACAGTGACACCTAATGCATGGGAGGTGGGTTGTCAAATATGAATATACAGGACTGTCTCAGAAAATTAGAATATTGTGATAAAGTTCTTTATTTTCTGTAATGCAATTAAAAAAACAAAAATGTCATGCATTCTGGATTCATTACAAATCAACTGAAATATTGCAAGCCTTTTATTCTTTTAATATTGCTGATTATGGCTTACAGCTTAAGAAAACTCTAAAATCCTATCTCATAACATTTGAATATTTCCTCAGACCAAGTAAAAAAAAAGATTTATAACAGCAAAACAAAATCAAACATTTGAAAATGTGTTTCCAGGTGTTTCGAGTTAATTAGACGATTCAAGTGATTTGTTTAATACCCTACTAGTATACTTTTTCATGATATTCTAATATTTAGAAATAGGATATTTGAGTTTTCTTAAACTGTAAGCCATAATCAGCAATATTAAAAGAATAAAAGGCTTGCAATATTTCAGTTGATTTGTAATGAATCCAGAATGCATGACATTTTTGTTTTTTTAATTGCATTACAGAAAATAAAGAACTTTATCACAATATTCTAATTTTCTGAGACAGTCCTGTATATACGTGTGTATATATATGTGTTAATAAAATATTTAGGTCTCATATCAGCCAATCAGTTTGCAGATGTTTCCTACTTCTATTTATTCCTAATCCTAAAGTAAAAACACAAATTTACTTACATGAATATTTAATATCTATTCGCACTCAGGCTGAAGACATTAATGCAGTTGAATTGTCTGTGGAAAGACATGTGCACAACAATCAGCAGACAAAGACCCAGAGTAAAGCTTCTTGATTATTTATGTTTAATAAATCAGCAGTAAATAGCATTGAGGTTACAGTTGAATACAAATCACATCAAATTTAGCTCTAAGGGTTCTTTCACACTAGTTCAGGTAGTTTGGACCAAGCGGAGAAAAAAAAAATATATATATACATTGTTGTATTTGAGTTGTGGTCCGGTCCGTATAACTGTGGGGTCGCTGTCACACACTTTAGAATGAATTAAATGAACTTACACAGTCGGCCAAACAGAGTTGGATACTTGTAAAGCAGCTTTAATAGCTTTTGACCTATTAACTAGGGGAAATACCTGCACTGAGGTGATCACAAGTTGATTTGCATCAATAGGATACATAAACAGACTCAAACCTAACAAAAAGATGACTTCCTGAAACCTTTTCACGATCAACAGATGGATTTATTAGTATTTAGTATTTCTGCCGTCAAGAAGCTCGGTGGTTGGTTTGTTTTCTCTCCCGCCACCGAGGCGATATTGATCCGTACCAGGGTGCGATTGGGAGCTTTCTCACCAGCCCGAACGGAGTAACAGAGCAACCAGAGCTCGTTTTTTAAATTTATCTTAAATGTATTTAACCAGGACAAGCCTCATTGAGATTAAAGATCTCCTTTACAAGAGTGTCCTGGCCAAGCCAGCAGTAGCACATTAAACAAAGTTTCAGACATGCAACACCAAACAGTGACGGACAATTAAAAAAATATATATATATTTTTCTAGATCACAGCATGAGCAAAACCAAAACTAAGACTCAAGTCTTCATATCCCAGTTTTAATGGAACCAAAACCGGTTATCTGTGAAAGCTCCCTACATTTATTTCCTATATATCTATATATATATATGGAGAACAGTTGAAGAGCATTATACAACCTTTCTTCGTTTTTTAAAAACTACTTTTTGAAATCAAAATCGATCAAAAAAGACTGATGGAGCAGGAGCATTCTCTATGATCGATCAAAAACTATTATTCCTAGCGCAAACAAAATTGAGTTCGTCGGCACAGTCCCAGGCAACCACGTTGTTTTCCGTCAGCGAGAGGGCCCCGCAGCGGTGACTCCAGCCGGGGCACTGGATCGCATCCGGATGGTTCCAATCCCAGTAGCTCTGAGTTTCACCGCTCACCCACAGCCAGCTGTCAGCCAGGTAGCGCAGGCCGGTCCACACGAGGTCTGTCTGGGCTCCCTGGCTGACCTCCAGGGTTTCATCCAGAGCGGATCCAGAGGGCAGGCTGACCAGGTCTTTGTTCTGGTCGCGACACCGCTCCATGGCCTCCTCCCACGTCTTATTTTCCTTCACCAAAACCAGGTTGTGGTAGGAACAGAAGAAGGGGTGTCTTCTGATGCAAGAGACGTTGCGCCAGCCCTCTTCACGGTGCACCGCGCACATTGCTTTGTCTCTAAACGGGCCACTTTTCCAGCGGCTGTACGTTACATTTTCCCCTCCCACCCACTTCCAATTATCTATGCCGTCTTTGGAGAGACCGATCCAGACTACTTTTCCCCTTTCAGGAAAGCTGCTGAGCTGATTATCTTCTTCCTCGGTCCTGATTGTAGTCAGATCAATGTAATGCTCCATGCAGTAGTTTCTGGCCTCTTGCCAAGTCTTATTTCCTGCGATATACATATTGAACTGACAGAGAGCCACCGTGAAGAAACAAGTGAGGATGAGACACACGGGAGCACTCTTCTCCATCTTGAGTTGCAGTCGAGGTTCTGTTCTGTGAAAGTCTCTCCGCCTGTCAAGGGTCTTTACTACACCTGAAGGAGCAGCAAGCACCCAATCACAGAGCAGGCTACGGCGTTATGAAAATGACCAGGACGCCTCGTGTGCACTGATTCAAAATGAGGCATTCAAATGTTCACAAATGGGGCAAAATGGGAGGTTAAGATTGCTTTGAATGTGTATGCAAATATGTAAATGTTCAGATATATCACTCTGTGTGTGTTTTTTTTTTCAGCCACAAGTAGCATGATCTTTTTGTCTTAAATGTGTCTAGCCAGATGTGACCAATCGGCATTAAATACTTGAACGTATATAACTTTACGTTATTAGATCCCCTCCGTGTCTTTCCATGAATGTCTCAAACCGCATCAGTGAAATTTGCAGCAGCCTTTTGAAAGAGTCCTCCCTCTCCTGTACACGCAACTCGGTTCATCATCATTACCTCATTGACTTCCTTATGTTTTAAATACCGAATTTGCTTTTCGATGATGAGCAGGCTTTCGTGCTTCGGCCTTTTTTCGCTTCTGACTTAGTCAAAATATTGATTTGCCTTAAAAGATCATCATGAAAACTATCATTCTGACCTTGAAAGAGAGAGTTGTATTGTGGCCAGTGCAATTATATGACTCCTTTATAATCGTCTCGTTTGCTTTATATAACACGCTCATTTTTAGATTTACGAGTACCGAGAACCTTTTTTTCGTGATAGGTTGTATTTGTTTTTGGGGAAGTGGACGTTAAAAGCAGACAGACTCGTTTTGTTTCACTGGTCGTTGAGGATAAACCGATGGTCACGAACAAAAGGGCCACATACCATCATGCTTTGCGTGGCAAGATGGACAAGAGGAGCGTGAGCAGCGCTGTTGAGACTAATGCTTGAGTTACGGCCTGAAAATATCATCACAACACATACGGCCACGATTTGCATTAATTTGGGGAAACGCGCTCCGTATAATCGTCGTATCGACATTCATTATGGATTTTCACCAGCCAACGCTGATCAGGCACTTTTTAATTGTGTGACAGCAATGATGTCAGAAAGTGAAGTGTCTTTTGTTGTTTTGATTTTCCAGATGAGCCGTATGAATGAAATCCGTTATATAATCTAACTTTGTAATCAAAGAGGGTTTTTATTGTACTCGTGTGGAATTCAATTAAAACCTGAGAATCCTCTTTGTTTGTTTCGTATAACACGATTAATTTTTATAAAATGTTGAGCATCTACTTTCCTTTATGCTTCATACACAAGTCCACTCTCATCAACACTTCCTTCGTTCCTGCTATATAACCTCTTGGAATTTTGTAGGTGTCATAATATCCACAACATATTGTAAGATAGGAATGACCCAATTCTTGTATTTTCATCTGCAGGATTACTGTTCCTTGTATCAATATTGTGTTGTAATAATTGATAATAATGATGGGAAATAGGTCCAGCAATTTGTGAGGTGACGAGACAAAAAAACTAAACAACTGAACTGTGATGCAGTGTTTGTGGCAGCAGATGGCAGTGTAACACTGCAAAGGCTCGGAGGATTGCGTCTCTCTTTGAATCCCCCTTTAAATCAACTTCTCTGAATATGTTCCTGAATAGACATTATGAATAGACCTTCAGTCTGGATTGTATGTGGGTTATTGGCTACTCAATGTGACCCTGAGTCATCTGAGTGTACTTTACGGTAAGTGACGTGCTCCAATTTACCGTGCTTTCCGGTCATCGGCCCGTTACCTCAGTCAGGTTTTGGCGGGCTCTCCCACAGACTCAACCGTGTAAAAATCAAAGACCTCACTTTTGAATACATGGCCTTTCAGTAGTGCAGCGCATGTAAGTGTGTGTGGCAGGCTGCACCACGATACTAAACTAACGCTCTGGCAGCAATGGTGTCAATGCCAGCGACAGACCGGACGTCCTCCCCCAGCGAGAGAGAGACAAATGCAGAGGGCCTTCTAATGGCGGGCCACTCCGGCTCAGGTGTGGCTCGTCCCGTCTGACGACATGCCAATCAGCACCTGGAACAGAGACCTGAACAGTGACACCTAATGCATGGGAGGTGGGTTGTCAAATATGAGTATATATAGATATACAGGACTGTCTCAGAAAATTAGAATATTATGATAAAGTTCTTTATTTTCTGTAATGCAATTAAAAAAACAAAAATGTCATGCATTCTGGATTCATTACAAATCAACTGAAATATTGCAAGCCTTTTATTCTTTTAATATTGCTGATTATGGCTTACAGTTTAAGAAAACTCTAAAATCCTATCTCATAAAATTGTAATATTTCCTCAGACCAAGTAAAAAAAAAGATTTATAACAGCTGAGTGTTTGTCAAGGCTCAGGAAACCCTTGCAGGTGTTTCGAGTTAATTAGACAATTCAAGTGATTTGTTTAATACCCTACTAGTATACTTTTTCATGATATTCTAATATTTAGAGATAGGATATTTGAGTTTTCTTAAGCTGTAAGCCATAATCAGCAATATTAAAAGAATAAAAGGCTTGCAATATTTCAGTTGATTTGTAATGAATCCAGAATGCATGACATTTTGTTTTTTGAATTGCATTACAGAAAATAAAGAACTTCATCTCAATATTCTAATTTTCTGAGACAGTCCTGTATATATATGTGTGAATATAGACACGTGTGTGTATATATATATATATATATATATATATATGATTGAATACAGATAAAGTTCTTTATTTTTTAAAAAAACAAAAATGTCATGCATTCTGATTCATTACAAATCAACTGAAATATTGCAAGCCTTTATTTTTAAATATTGCTGATTATGACAGCTTAGAAAACTCTAAAATCCTATCTCATAAAATTTTAATATTTCCTCAGACCAAGTAAAAAAAAAGATTTATAACAGCTGAGTATTTGTCAAGGCTCAGGAAACCCTTGCAGGTGTTTCGAGTTAATTAGACAATTCAAGTGATTTGTTTAATACCCTACTAGTATACTTTTTCATGATATTCTAATATTTAGAGATAGGATATTTGAGTTTTCTTAAGCTGTATGCCATAATCAGCAATATTAAAAGAATAAAAGGCTTGCAATATTTCAGTTGATTTGTAATGAATCCAGAATGCATGACATTTTTGTTTTTTTAATTGCATTACAGAAAATAAAGAACTTCATCACAATATTCTAATTTTCTGAGACAGTCCTGTATATATATACACACACGTGTGAATATATACTGTATATATGTATACACGTGAATATATATATGTGTATGTATGTATATATACACATACACACGTGTATATATATATATATATATATACGTGTGTGTTTATAAAATATTTAGGTCTCATATCAGCCAATCAGTTTGCAGATGTTTCGTACTTCTATTTATTCCTAATCCTAAAGTAAAAACACAAATTTACTTACATGAATATTTAATATCTATTCGCACTCAGGCTGAAGACATTAATGCAGTTGAATTGTCTGTGGAAAGACATGTGCACAACAATCAGCAGACAAAGACCCAGAGTAAAGCTTCTTGATTATTTATGTTTAATAAATCAGCAGTAAATAGCATTGAGGTTACAGTTGAATACAAATCACATCACAACAAATTTAGCTCTCAGGGTTCTTTCACACTAGTTCAGGTAGTTTGGACCAAGCGGAGAAAAAAAAAAATGAAAAAAATACATTGTTGTATTTGAGTTGTGGTCCGGTCCGTATAACTGTGGGGTCGCTGTCACACACTTTAGAATGAATTAAATGAACTTACACAGTCGGCCAAACAGAGTTGGATACTTGTAAAGCAGCTTTAATAGCTTTTGACCTATTAACTAGGGGAAATACCTGCACTGAGGTGATCACAAGTTGATTTGCATCAATAGGATACATAAACAGACTCAAACCTAACAAAAAGATGACTTCCTGAAACCTTTTCACGATCAACAGATGGATTTATTAGTATTTAGTATTTCTGCCGTCAAGAAGCTCGGTGGTTGGTTTGTTTTCTCTCCCGCCACCGAGGCGATATTGATCCGTACCAGGGTTCGATTGGGAGCTTTCTCACCCGCCCGAACGGAGTTACAGAGCAACCGGAGCTCGTTTTTTAAATTTATCTTAAATGTATTTAACCAGGACAAGCCTCATTGAGATTATGATCTCCTTTACAAGAGTGTCCTGGCCAAGCCAGCAGTAGCACATTAAACAAAGTTTCAGACATACAACATCAAACAGTGACGGACAATAAAAAAAAAAATATATATCTTTTTCACAGCATGAGCAAAACTAAGACTCAAGTCTTCATATCCCAGTTTTAATGGAACCAAAACCGGTTATCTGTGAAAGCTCCCTACATTTATTTCCTATATATCTACAGGACTGTCTCAGAAAATTAGAATATTGTGATAAAGTTCTTTATTTTCTGTAATGCAATTCAAAAAACAAAAATGTCATGCATTCTGGATTCATTACAAATCAACTGAAATATTGCAAGCCTTTTATTCTTTTAATATTGCTGATTATGGCTTACAGCTTAAGAAACTCTAAAATCCTATCTCATAAAATTTTAATATTTCCTCAGACCAAGTAAAAAAGATTTATAACAGCTGAGTGTTTGTCAAGGCTCAGGAAACCCTTGCAGGTGTTTCGAGTTAATTAGACAATTCAAGTGATTTGTTTAATACCCTACTAGTATACTTTTTCATGATATTCTAATATTTAGAGATAGGATATTTGAGTTTTCTTAAGCTGTAAGCCATAATCAGCAATATTAAAAGAATAAAAGGCTTGCAATATTTCAGTTGATTTGTAATGAATCCAGAATGCATGACATTTTTGTTTTTTGAATTGCATTACAGAAAATAAAGAACTTCATCACAATATTCTAATTTTCTGAGACAGTCCTGTATATATATGTGTGAATATAGACACGTATGTGTATATATATATATATATATATATATATATATATACAGGACTGTCTCAGAAAATTAGAATATTGTGATAAAGTTCTTTATTTTCTGTAATGCAATTAAAAAAACAAAAATGTCATGCATTCTGGATTCATTACAAATCAACTGAAATATTGCAAGCCTTTTATTTTAAATATTGCTGATTATGGCACAGCTTAGAAAACTCTAAAATCCTATCTCATAAAATTTTAATATTTCCTCAGACCAAGTAAAAAAAAAGATTTATAACAGCTGAGTATTTGTCAAGGCTCAGGAAACCCTTGCAGGTGTTTCGAGTTAATTAGACAATTCAAGTGATTTGTTTAATACCCTACTAGTATACTTTTTCATGATATTCTAATATTTAGAGATAGGATATTTGAGTTTTCTTAAGCTGTAAGCCATAATCAGCAATATTAAAAGAATAAAAGGCTTGCAATATTTCAGTTGATTTGTAATGAATCCAGAATGCATGACATTTTGTTTTTTAATTGCATTACAGAAAATAAAGAACTTCATCACAATATTCTAATTTTCTGAGACAGTCCTGTATATATATACACACACGTGTGAATATATACTGTATATATGTATACACGTGAATATATATATGTGTATGTATGTATATATACACATACACACGTGTATATATATATATATATATACGTGTGTGTTTATAAAATATTTAGGTCTCATATCAGCCAATCAGTTTGCAGATGTTTCGTACTTCTATTTATTCCTAATCCTAAAGTAAAAACACAAATTTACTTACATGAATATTTAATATCTATTCGCACTCAGGCTGAAGACATTAATGCAGTTGAATTGTCTGTGGAAAGACATGTGCACAACAATCAGCAGACAAAGACCCAGAGTAAAGCTTCTTGATTATTTATGTTTAATAAATCAGCAGTAAATAGCATTGAGGTTACAGTTGAATACAAATCACATCACAACAAATTTAGCTCTCAGGGTTCTTTCACACTAGTTCAGGTAGTTTGGACCAAGCGGAGAAAAAAAAAAATGAAAAAAATACATTGTTGTATTTGAGTTGTGGTCCGGTCCGTATAACTGTGGGGTCGCTGTCACACACTTTAGAATGAATTAAATGAACTTACACAGTCGGCCAAACAGAGTTGGATACTTGTAAAGCAGCTTTAATAGCTTTTGACCTATTAACTAGGGGAAATACCTGCACTGAGGTGATCACAAGTTGATTTGCATCAATAGGATACATAAACAGACTCAAACCTAACAAAAAGATGACTTCCTGAAACCTTTTCACGATCAACAGATGGATTTATTAGTATTTAGTATTTCTGCCGTCAAGAAGCTCGGTGGTTGGTTTGTTTTCTCTCCCGCCACCGAGGCGATATTGATCCGTACCAGGGTTCGATTGGGAGCTTTCTCACCCGCCCGAACGGAGTAACAGAGCAACCGGAGCTCGTTTTTTAAATTTATCTTAAATGTATTTAACCAGGACAAGCCTCATTGAGATTATGATCTCCTTTACAAGAGTGTCCTGGCCAAGCCAGCAGTAGCACATTAAACAAAGTTTCAGAGATACAACACCAAACAGTGACGGACAATAAAAAAAAATATATATTTTTTTTCACAGCATGAGCAAAACCAAAACTAAGACTCAAGTCTTCATATCCCAGTTTTAATGGAACCAAAACCGGTTATCTGTGAAAGCTCCCTACATTTATTTCCTATATATCTACAGGACTGTCTCAGAAAATTAGAATATTGTGATAAAGTTCTTTATTTTCTGTAATGCAATTCAAAAAACAAAAATGTCATGCATTCTGGATTCATTACAAATCAACTGAAATATTGCAAGCCTTTTATTCTTTTAATATTGCTGATTATGGCTTACAGCTTAAGAAACTCTAAAATCCTATCTCATAAAATTTTAATATTTCCTCAGACCAAGTAAAAAAAAAGATTTATAACAGCTGAGTGTTTGTCAAGGCTCAGGAAACCCTTGCAGGTGTTTCGAGTTAATTAGACAATTCAAGTGATTTGTTTAATACCCTACTAGTATACTTTTTCATGATATTCTAATATTTAGAGATAGGATATTTGAGTTTTCTTAAGCTGTAAGCCATAAGCAGCAATATTAAAAGAATAAAAGGCTTGCAATATTTCAGTTGATTTGTAATGAATCCAGAATGCATGACATTTTTGTTTTTTGAATTGCATTGCAGAAAATAAAGAACTTCATCACAATATTCTAATTTTCTGAGACAGTCCTGTATATATATATGGAGAACAGTTGAAGAGCATTATACTACTTTTCTTTCTTTTTTACTACTTTTTGAAATCAAAATCGATCAAAAAAGACTGATGGAGCAGGAGCATTCTCTATGATCTATCAAAAACTATTATTCCTAGCGCAAACAAAATTGAGTTCGTCGGCACAGTCCCAGGCAACCACGTTGTTTCCCTTCAGCGAGAGGGCCCCGCAGCGGTGACTCCAGCCGGGGCACTGGATCGCATCCGGATGGTTCCAATCCCAGTAGCTCCGAGTTTCACCGCTCACCCACAGCCAGCTGTCAGCCAGGTAGCGCAGGCCGGTCCACACGAGGTCTGTCTGGGCTCCCTGGCTGACCGCCAGGGTTTCATCCAGAGCGGATCCAGAGGGCAGGCTGACCAGGTCTTTGTTCTGGTCGCGACACCGCTCCATGGCCTCCTCCCACGTCTTATTTTCCTTCACCAAAACCAGGTTGTGGTAGGAACAGAAGAAGTGCTTTTCGTTGTGGCAGTGTGTGTCATACCAGCCGTCTTCACGCTGCTCCACGCAATTTTTGTCAATGTAAAAAGTGCTCCTTATCTAGCGGCTGTACATTACATTTTCCCCTCCCACCCACTTCCAGTTATCCATGCCGTCTTTGGAGAGACCGATCCAGACTTTTTCGTCCCGATGAGGAAAGCTGCTGAGCTGATTATCTTCTTCCTGGGTCCTGATTGTAGTCAGATCAATGTAATGCTCCATGCAGTAGTTTCTGGCCTCTTGCCAAGTCTTTCTTTCTGCGATATACATATTGAACTGACAGAGAGCCACCGTGAAGAAACAAGTGAGGATGAGACACACGGGAGCACTCTTCTCCATCTTGAGTTGCAGTCGAGGTTCTGTTCTGTGAAAGTCTCTCCGCCTGTCAAGGGTCTTTACTACACCTGAAGGAGCAGCAAGCACCCAATCACAGAGCAGGCTACAGCGTTATGAAAATGACCAGGACGCCTCGTGTGCACTGATTCAAAATGAGGCATTCAAATGTTCACAAATGGGGCAAAATGGGAGGTTAAGATTGCTTTGAATGTGTATGCAAATATGTAAATGTTCAGATATATCACTCTGTGTGTTTTTTTTTAAAGCCACAAGTAGCATGATCTTTTTGTATTAAATGTGTCAAGCCAGATGTGACCAATCGGCATTAAATACTTGAACGTATATAACTTTACGTGATTAGATCCCATCCGTGTCTTTCCATGAATGTCTCAAACCGCATAAGTGAAATTTGCAGCAGCCTTTTGAAAGAGTCCTCCCTCTCCTGTACACGCAACTCGGTTCATCATCATTACCTCATTGACTTCCTGATGTTTTGAATACCGGATTTGCTTTTCGATGATGAGCAGGCTTTAGTGCTTCGGCCTTTTTTCTCTTCTTAGTAAAAATATTGATTTGCCTTAAAAGATCATCATGAAAACTATCATTCTGACCTTGAAAGAGAGAGTTGTATTGTGGCCAGTGCAATTATATGACTCCTTTATAATAGTCTTGTTTGCTTTATATAACACGCTCATTTTTAGATTTACGAGTACCGAGAACCTTTTTTTCGTCATAGGTTGTATTTGTTTTTGGGGAAGTGGACGTTAAAAGCAGACAGACTCGTTTTGTTTCACTGGTCGTTGAGGATAAACCGATGGTCACGAACAAAAGGGCCACATACCATCATGCTTTGCGTGGCAAGATGGACAAGAGGAGCGTGAGCAGCGCTGTTGAGACTAATGCTGGAGTTACGGCCTGAAAATATCATCACAACACATACGGCCACAATTTGTATTAATTTGGGGAAACGCACTCCGTATAATCGTCGTATCGACATTCATTATGGATTTTCCCCAGCCAACGCTGATCAGGCACTTTTTAATTGTGTGACAGCAATGATGTCAGAAAGTGAAGTGTCTTTTGTTGTTTTGATTTTGCAGATGAGCCGTATGAATGAAATCCGTTATATAATCTAACTTTGTAATCAAAGAGGGTTTTTATTGAACTCGTGTAGAATTCAATTAAGACCTTTGAATCCTTTGTTTGTTTCGTATAACACGATTAATTTCTATAAAATGTTGAGCATCTACTTTCCTTTATGCTTCATACACAAGTCCACTCTCATCAACACTTCCTTCGTTCCTGCTATATAACCTCTTGGAATTAGTAGGTGTCATAATATCCACAACATATTGTAAAATAGTAATGACCCAATTCTTGGATTTTCATCTGCAGGATTACTGTTCCTTGTATCAATAATGTGTTGTAATAATTGATAATAATGATGGGAAATGGGTCCAGCAATTTGTGAGGTGACGAGACAAAAAAACTAAACAACTGAACTGTGATGCAGTGTTTGTGGCAGCAGATGGCAGTGTAACACTGCAAAGGCTCGGAGGATTGCGTCTCTCTTTGAATCCCCCTTTAAATCAACTTCTCTTAATATGTTCCTGAATAGACATTATGAATAGACCTTCAGTCTGGATTGTATGTGGGTTATTGGCTACTCAATGTGACCCTGAGTCATCCGAGTGTACTTTACGGTAAGTGACGTGCTCCAATTTACCGTGCTTTCCGGCCATCGGCCCGTTACCTCAGTCAGGTTTTGGCGGGCTCTCCCACAGACTCAACCGTGTAAAAATCAAAGACCTCACTTTTTTACTTTTTAATACAAGGCCTTTCAGTAGTGCAGCGCATGTAAGTGTGTGTGGCAGGCTGCACCACGATACTAAACTAACGCTCTGGCAGCAATGGTGTCAATGCCAGCGACAGACCGGACGTCCTCCCCCAGCGAGAGAGAGACAAATGCAGAGGGCCTTTTAATGGAGGGCCACTCCGGCTCAGGTGTGGCTCGTCCCGTCTGACGACATGCCAATCAGCACCTGGAACAGAGACCTGAACAGTGACACCTAATGCATGGGAGGTGGGTTGTCAAATATGAATATATATATATATATATATGTGTGTGTGTGAATATAGACACGTGTGTGTATATATACTGTATATATGTATACACGTGAATATATATATGTGTATGTATGTATATATACACATACACACGTGTATATATATATATTAGGGCTGTCAATCGATTTAAAAACAACTAATTAATCGCACATTTTGAAATTCATTAATCGCAATTCAAAGTTTTTTTGTCTTCTTTTTAAAGACAAAACTTCACACTGAGCTGTGTTTTCAAAGAGGCTCCTACCTATAAAGTGCCAGCGAGGTATTTAATATCGTGGATGATAAATTGTTTCTTCAATGAAACATCCAGATTAGTAAAAAAAAAAGAAGTATATTGAGACCCCATTGGTCCTGTCATCTTTAACATTGAACAGCAGCAGAACCAGTGGCCTTGGGAACTGACTGACATTCAAATATGTCACGTTAACCCTCTGGAGGCTGGGGGCACGTTCTCCATTTTACAAAAAAATGTAAATTCACCTTTTAAAGGCGTTTGCATATGACACATACCCACGTGTTCTACATCAAACATTCCAGAACAATCTCAGCTCTATTCAATGAGGCTCAGTTGTCCTCGCGCGTGTTCTCTGCTCTCTGACTGACAGGCTGCTAATGAGCCTCACCTGTGAGGTGGGAGGTCCTTTGTGATTTACTGAGTGTTCATTGGTTGTTTTTTTCGCAAAATGTTGACAGACAAACGGATTGACCAATCACGGTGAAGGTTTCGTGTGACGAGTTCTTTCCGCGCCGCGTCACCCGACACGTCGCCCCTCCGTTCCTCTGTGTATCAGAGGGGGAGACGGGAGGAAGGAGGAGCAGGAGGAAACCCGACTGATTCATCCACGAGTTTAAACTGATTTCTGCTCCTTATTTTCGCGGAGAAATAATTTTTAAAATAACGGAAACAGTGTTAAACCGCACTCAGAGGAGTGTAAAAACTTCAAGGCACACCGGAAGTAAACAAAGTTGCGTTAATTGCATTAAAATATTTTAGTGCGTTAACGCGGCCAAATTAATCGCATAGATTAACGCGTTAACGCTGACAGCCCTAATATATATATATACGTGTGTATATATATGTGTGTTTATAACATATTTAGGTCTCATCAGCCAATCAGTTTGCAGATGTTTCGTACTTCTATTTATTCCTAATCCTAAAGTAAAAACACAAATTTACTTCCATGAATATTTAATATATATTCGCACTCAGGCTGAGGACATTAATGCAGTTGAATTGTCTGTGGAAAGACATGTGCACAAAAATCAGCAGACAAAGACCCAGAGTAAAGCTTCTTGATTATTTATGTTTAATAAATCAGCAGTAAATAGCATTGAGGTTACAGTTGAATACAAATCACATCAAATTTAGCTCTCAGGGTTCTTTCACACTAGTTCAGGTAGTTTGGACCAAGCGGAGAAAAAAAAAATGAAAAATATACATTGTTGTATTTGAGTTGTGGTCCGGTCCGTATAACTGTGGGGTCGCTGTCACACACTTTAGAATGAATTCAATGAACTTACTCAGTCGGCCAAACAGAGTTGGATACTTGTAAAGCAGCTTTAATAGCTTTTGACCTATTAACTAGGGGAAATACCTGCACTGAGGTGATCACAAGTTGATTTGCATCAATAGGATACATAAACAGACTCAAACCTAACAAAAAGATGACTTCCTGAAACCTTTTCACGATCAACAGATGGATTTATTAGTATTTAGTATTTCTGCCATCAAGAAGCTCGGTGGTTGGTTTGTTTTCTCTCCCGCCACCGAGGCGATATTGATCCGTACCAGGGTTCGATTGGGAGCTTTCTCACCCGCCCGAACGGAGTAACAGAGCAACCGGAGCTCGTTTTTTAATTTATCTTAAATGTATTTAACCAGGACAAGCCTCATTGAGATTATGATCTCCTTTACAAGAGTGTCCTGGCCAAGCCAGCAGTAGCACATTAAACAAAGTTTCAGACATGCAACATCAAACAGTGACGGGCAATAAAAAAATATATATATTTTTCTCGATCACAGCATGAGCAAAACTAAGACTCAAGTCTTCATATCCCAGTTTTAATGGAACCAAAACCGGTTATGTGTGAAAGCTCCCTACATTTATTTCCTATATATATATTAATATATGGAGAACAGTTGAAGAGCATTATACAACCTTTCTTCGTTTTTTTAAAACTACTTTTTGAAATCAAAATCTATCAAAAAAGACTGATGGAGCAGGAGCATTCTCAATGATCTATAAAAAAATATTCCTCTTTGCGCAAACAAAATTGAGTTTGTCGGCACAGTCCCAGGCAACCACGTTGTTTTCCGTCAGCGAGAGGGCCCCGCAGCGGTGACTCCAGCCGGGGCACTGGATCGCATCCGGATGGTTCCAATCCCAGTAGCTCCGAGTTTCACCGCTCACCCACAGCCAGCTGTCAGCCAGGTAGCGCAGGCCGGTCCACACGAGGTCTGTCTGGGCTCCCTGGCTGACCTCCAGGGTTTCATCCAGAGCGGATCCAGAGGGCAGGCTGACCAGGTCTTTGTTCTGGTCGCGACACCGCTCCATGGCCTCCTCCCACGTCTTATTTTCCTTCACCAAAACCAGGTTGTGGAATGAACAGAAGAAGGGGTGTTTATCGTTGCAGGGTTTGTCATGCCAGCCGTCTTCCTTCTGCTCCACGCAATTTTTGTCAATGTCAAAAGTGCTTCTTTTCCAGCGGCTGTACGTTACATTTTCCCCTCCCACCCACTTCCAGTTATCTTTGCCGTCTTTGGAGAGACCGATCCAGGTTTTGTCCCGATGAGGAAAGCTGCTGAGCTGATTATCTTCTTCCTGGGTCCTGATTGTAGTCAGATCAATGTAATGCTCCATGCAGTAGTTTCTGGCCTCTTGCCAAGTCTTTTCTTCTGCGATATACATATTGAACTGACCGAGAGCCACCGTGAAGAAACAAGTGAGGATGAGACACACGGGAGCACTCTTCTCCATCTTGAGTTGCAGTCGAGGTTCTGTTCTGTGAAAGTCTCTCCGCCTGTCAAGGGTCTTTACTACACCTGAAGGAGCAGCAAGCACCCAATCACAGAGCAGGCTACGGCGTTATGAAAATGACCAGGACGCCTCGTGTGCACTGATTCAAAATGAGGCATTCAAATGTTCACAAATGGGGCAAAATGGGAGCTTAAGTTTGCTTTGAATGTCAATGCAAATATGTAGATGTTCAGATATATCACTCTGTGTGTGTTTTTTCAGCCACTTTCATTGAAAAGCAGCATGATCTTTTTGTATTAAATGTGTCAAGCCAGATGTGACCAATTGGCATTAAATACTTGAACGTATATAACTTTACGTTATTAGATCCCATCCGTGTCTTTCCATGAATGTCTCAAACCGCATCAGTGAAATTTGCAGCAGCCTTTTGAAAGAGTCCTCCCTCTCCTGTACACGCAACTCGGTTCATCATCATTACCTCATTGACTTCCTGATGTTTTGAATACCGGATTTGCTTTTCGATGATGAGCAGGCTTTAGTGCTTCGGCCTTTTTTCTCTTCTGACTTAGTCAAAATATTGATTTGCCTTAAAAGATCATCATGAAAACTATCATTCTGACCTTGAAAGAGAGAGTTGTATTGTGGCCAGTGCAATTATATGACTCCTTTATAATCGTCTTGTTTGCTTTATATAACACGCTCATTTTTAGATTTACGAGTACCGAGAACCTTTTTTTCGTGATAGGTTGTATTTGTTTTTGGGGAAGTGGACGTTAAAAGCAGACAGACTCGTTTTGTTTCACTGGTTGTTGAGGATAAACCGATGGTCACGAACAAAAGGGCCACATACCATCATGCTTTGCGTGGCAGGATGGACAAGAGGAGCGTGAGCAGCGCTGTTGAGACTAATGCTTGAGTTACGGCCTGAAAATATCATCACAACACATACGGCCACGATTTGTATTAATTTGGGGAAACGCGCTCCGTATAATCGTCGTATCGACATTCATTATGGATTTTCCCCAGCCAACGCTGATCAGGCACTTTTTAATTGTGTGACAGCAATGATGTAATTACCGGCGCTGATAAAATGATCCGAGTGATGTCAGAAAGTGTTTTTTCTTGTTTTGATTTAGCAGATGAGCCGTATGACTGACATCCCTTATATAACCTAACTTTGTTATCAAAGAGGGTTTTTATTGTGCTCGTGTAGAATTGAATTAAAACCTGAGAATCCTCTTTGTTTGTTTCGTATAACACAAGCCGATTGCCGGCAGCATAGGAGCGTGGAATGTCACTAGCGGAAATACTCACGAGCCCCCGACTGAGCGCTGCTGTGTTTGATTTCTCCCAGGAGAACGAGAGTGTCGCCTCACTACGCCCACTGTGCGGGGAGTAAGACTGTTGTTTGTGTTCAGAGTACACAGCCTTTTTGGAGTGGGTGGGAGGGGTCCTGGACCTGCCGACTCCAAAGTTCTCCTGGGTGACTTCAATGGTCACGTGGGCAATGACAGAAGGGGCACAATCACACCAGACGCGACTCTAAAAAACGCCTAGGCAAAAACGTGCCGGGCAAAACAGTGCGATGCGCCTGTGGAACGGACCTGCGTGCGCAACCAGCCGTTAATTTTGGGTTCAAGATATTTAAAAAAAAGAAAGAGTACGAGGAACACCACCATCTATTCCGCGAATTGTGTCTCGATGGCGAGGCTTTCAGTTGCACTTCCGACCGAGCAGGAGTCAGTTTGAGTCGTGTTTAGATAAATAATCTTCGTCATTAAATACCGCTGATATGAGGTTCTCCTCGGGAAAACAGGAAGGAAAGCCTCCTGCTTGATTCGATTGGCTGCATTGGCCGAGTGTGACATTGATGAGCGGCGCGCCTCCGCGCCTCGTGCTTAAAGTTGAGAATTTTTTAACTTTTAACCGCGGCTGAAAAACACCAAAAAACCGTGCCGCGTGGCGTTTAAAAGGCACGTCTGAAAGGCGCGCCGTACCATAGGGAATCAATGGTTTTGCGGGCGCCGCGTTTTTGAGAGGCGCGTCTGGTGTGATCGAGCCCAAACCTGGCGGGGAGGATGTTTGATGTGTATATTAAAATGTTTCTCTTCATAAATGATGTAGTCGCAACAGAAGTAAGCTGAAGACAACCCATGAAGATATTGTCAACAATCACAGTTTATGAGTCAGGCACAGGCACGACTAACAGAGAGAGCAGGGGTATTTACACATGCACTATATTATGAAAGCAGCCAGATGTTCAAAAGAGAAGCCCCCAAAAATATGTACGACTAATCTAAGCATTTTTTATATTTCAACAAAGAGATAAAGGCGGTCTTGGGAATGCTGAATCTGCTTTATGTTATGTAGAAATATCCTGGCAGAGATTGTATTTACCAGCTTGGTAACCCTGTTTGCAACATATCCCAATTAACCTTTGACCAAAGGTTTTAGTTTGTTATGCTGATCAGCTTAAAGCATTCCGGTAAATACAAATAGTTTAATAACTGACATTTCCATTTCTTTAATAGCTTGATGGCGTCATTTCCTACCTCCCAAAAAACCTGCCTGCTATCTTTGTTGCGAGCTGTACGTTGTGCTCATCGGTTACAACAGTAACAAGAACCTTTTTTCTTTTCATTATTTTAAATCGGATCTCTGTCAATCACTTTTTGGTTGCCCATCTCGTGCTTTATAGGTCTTAACAAAGTTCAGGCAAAAACAGAGGCTACGAAAAACAAACATTTCACAAATCAAATAGATAAGAAAATAAAAAACCCAATTAAGTGAGCCTTCAGTCCTCGTTAGAACAATACAAAAAACTTGTCTCCTTTCAACTGCACGGCTTCATGTGGTTTCTTTGCGCCACAGTTGTGGATTGAAATAATAAATCATGTGCTGCAGCTTCTTCGGGAATCAGCAGCACACGTTTGGCATTATTTGTGGCTTCTACAATGATTGTTACAACTCGACTGAAGTCAGGGCAGCTAACAAAATCCCAGTCAGTGCCCCGCTGAGCAGTCTCAGTCCCAAACACAGCGCATGTAGGCCCCTTTTTTTTTGGCACCGGCAAAAGGCCAGCGATCCCAAACTTTTCACATTGCAGGCATTGTCAGTATCGTCATCGTCGTCGAGGCGCAGAGGAGGGGAGGCGAGCGCGTGCGGCGGATCCGTGTTGAATCTGCCTCAGTGCGTGGACAGTCTCGGAGGCGGTGGAGAGGGCCTTGTGGGTCGGTGGGTCCCGGCGGCGGCGACGGGCACGGCGGGGAGGTCAGGGGGGTCGTCACCGCTCACATCTCCGTGTCGGCCACCGGAGTCTGGGTGGCAGAGTGTCCGTTGGCGGTGGGGGCCGGGTTGGTCCCATTTTCCGCCGGAGACTCGCCGTTGGCGGACGGCTTGTCGAGGGGCTCTTGAGGGAGGGGGGCCACAGACACCAGGGTATTGGCCTGGTTCTCCTCATCCACCTGGAAAGACTCGGCCTGAGAGAAGCGTGCGGGCAACACTGGCGTCAGAACTCAGACAGCTTTAAGATGCACATTTAGCACCAACACGTTCAATTTGACTGTATAAAAAAGAGAATGCAAACAAGTGTGTGTGTGTGTCTGTCTGTCTGTGTGTGTGTGTCTGTCTGTGTGTGTGTGTGAATGCTTTTGTGGGCGTTGTGCAAAAGTAAACAAATGCACACTTTGCTCGTGGGTTTCATTGTTCTCAGCTGTGTGTACTCAAAGTGTTTGGAGATTGTTGTTACAGTTGGAAGGTTTCCAATATGAACGCATATCGAGCTTGTTGTTTTTCTTTGCTTCAAGCTGAGCGTTTTGACCCATTGTCAGCGACTTTGTTTGAGTTCTATGAGGTGATTTGTGTCTCGGCAGGAACCGTGACAATAACATTTGATGCCTGTGACGGGGGAAAAAGACAATGCGGCGATCTGTTTCATACCAACCATCATATGGGTGTGCCGCCATATGTAAACGCTTTAAAAAATGATGTCATGAGCTTCAAAGAAGCAAAAAAATAAAATAAAACCATCTGTAGCCCACTGGCAACGAATTGATGTAGAGAAAGCCGAAAGCACTCGAAGCTGCTTTGAGTTAAAGGACACGTGACGTCCCTCGAGTGAGTAATTGACCGGAGGATAACCATACGTTTGACCTCAAATCCATATGTGCTTTTCTTATTTTTATACGTCACCATGTTCAATTTCCTTAGTGAACTTGATCTTTTAGGGCCAAATGATGTCATTCTAGGTAAGTAAAGGTGGTAAATGGACTCTACCGACCACTCACCATTATCATTAGTGCATTTTATTCTAACCGTCGAAGATGAGAAAGATATACACTACCGTTCAAAAGTTTGGGATCACTTAGAAATGACTTTATTTTTCAAAGAAAAGCACTGTTTTTTCAATAAAGATAAAATAAAATTAATCAGAAATACACTCTCTACATTGTTAATGTGGTAAATGACTATTCTAGGTGGAAACGTCTGGTTTCTAATGAAATATCTCCATAGGTGTATAGAGGCCCTTTTACAGCAACTATCACTCCAGTGTTCTGATGGTACATTGTGTTTGCTAATCGCCTTAGAAGACTAATGTCTGATTAGAAAACCCGTGCAATTATGTTAGCACAGCTGAAAACAGTTATGCTGGTGATATAAGCTATACAACTGGCCTTCCTTTGAGCTTGACATTTGAAGAACAAAATTAATACTTCAAATATTAATCATTATTTCTCACCTTGTCAATGTCTTGACTATATTTTATATTCATTTGATAAATAAAAGTGTGATTTTTCATGGAAGACACGAAATTGTCTGGGCGATCCCAAAGTTTTGAACGGTAGTGTATCTGTGACGTGAACTCATCGACTATATTTAAAAAGTGGACGTAGTAACTGTGATGTCACCCATTGGCTTGCAGGCTTTACGGTTTTTGAACCAGATGTGACGGATACCATAACTTGCATGGACTGAAATCACATTGGGTTTAAGTTCTAAACTAAAAACACAGACAACTCCCAGACCGGAAAACTAGGTAGCCACGCCCTAATGCGTACCTTGCATTATCGCCTCAATGAAACCATCATTTATATAATAAACATCATGCTGTACTGGAGACTTGAATCTAGTGGGAACACTAGTGTTTACAATGTTTACAGAGGTAATAAAGATCTCATTGACTTCTATTCAGGTACACTAGTGTTTACAATGTTTACAGAGAAGTTCTCATTGACTTCTATTCAATTCAACTTCTTTTTACAACCAGAGGAGTCGCCCCCTGATGGCCATTAGAAAGAAGACAAGTTCAAGGCACTTAAGCAGGGGTCCCCAAATGTTTTCCTGTGAGGGCCATATAACTGTTCCCTTCTCTGATGGGGGCCGGGGTCAGTTTGTAACAGAAAAAGTGTGAGGACCGCAGAAGTGCCTAAATGCAAACATTTATTGTTTTCCAGAAAGCCACATAACCAAATATTAACAACCCTTTCCGGGATCTTACCTAACCTTTTCGCCATTATTCCATTCTATTTGACAGGGGCTAGTCTAGGATTTGCGTGGCCAGACCGAAAAAAAAAAGGTATTGTTCAGGGGGCCGGGCCAAATGTGGAGGTGGGCCGTATCCGGCCCGCGGGCCTTAGTTTGGGGACCACTGCACTTAAGCATTGGCTTCACTTTTCAGAACCGGAGGTTGCCGCCCGTCTGAAATACAACGTGAACGTTTCCCTATGAATGAAAACCGCGACAGGTGTGTGACGCGGGCTTCCCGGCGTGGCACCGCTCTTCTCATCTACTCACTAGTCTGACTCCTTTGGAGTTCTTGCGGTGGGTCTTGAGGTAATAAGCAGCTACCAGCAGGGCAGCCAGCAGCAGGCCAGTCAGCAGCAAGGAAACCAGCACCAACTTAGAGTTCTTCCCCCAGCGCGGTACCGCCTGCTCCACATCGGTCTGATGACAAGAATGAGAGCAAAATAACAGTCAAAATAAAAGTCAAAGTTCAAACCAAACACATCTTCAAACGCTGTGTACAGACTGAATGTGACATGCATGGGAAATGAAATACTAAGCATGTGTTACGCTGCTGTACATTGCATGTAATTAATTAACTCAGAGACTGTTCGGCTGATACGCTGGTAAATTACAAATCATGTTATTCAACACATGCTGGCCTAAAGAGGATAATGTTGTGTTTGTTGAATGTAAAATCAAGTAAAATCAAGAATCACTTTTAAAATTCTTCTCTTAACCTACAAAGCCTTGATTGGTGATGCTCCATCATATCTTAAGGAGCTTGTCGTACCATATTGCCACTAGAGCTCGCTCACTAAATGCGGACTACTTGTAGTTCCTAGAGTCTTAAAAAGTAGAATGGGAGCCTTTAGTTATCAAGCTCCTCTTTTATGGAACCAGCTTCCAATTTCAGTCCGGGAGGCAGACACAGTCACCTCGTTTAAGAGTAGACTTAAGACCTTCCTCTTTGACAGAGCTTATAGTTAGGGCTGAATCAGGTTTGCCCTCCAGCCCTTGATATGCTTATAGCTGCTTAGCTGCCGACGTTTAGGATGCACTGAGTACCTATCTCCTCTTTTTCTCCTTAAAGGATCCCAAAGGATGAATTTTCATCTCTCAATCACGTTACTAACTCTGCTTTCTCCCCGGAAGTCCTTTTGTCTTTACGTCTCATGGGGTCATCCGACCCTATGAGACGGCATAGATCCTATCTGCCTGATGGATCGTCTGGGTCGTGGAATTCCTGCTCATGACTACGCCACTGTCCTGTTGAGACTCCGCCTCCTCCTCCTCCCCACCGCCATCTGCCTGATGGATCGTGGAGGTCTCCATCGTGGAATATGCCTACTATGAACTATTCATACACTCTGTCATATTCATTGAATGTATTTTAACTCTAAATATGTCCTTCTGTACACATTACATCTATTGCATCTGTCCATCCTAGGAGAGGGATCCTCCTCTGTTGCTCTCCTCCAGGTTTCTTCCCTTTTTTTCCCCCTGAAGGGTTATTTGGGAGTTTTTCCTGGTCCGATGTGAGGTTTTGGGGCAGGGATGTCTATGTGTACAGATTGTAAAGCACTCCGAGACAAATTTGTAATTTGTGAAATTGGGCTATACAAATAAACTGAATTGAATTGAATGCAAAAAGACAGAAGGGTGTGAAAGGCACACCCTTAAGCCCAGATTGTTCCCTAGATAGTAGGAACAATGCTTTGCAGCTGACAAGTAGACTGTTTGTGGACAGCCTGGCAGCGTGAAGCCTTCAGAGACGTCGACACAAAGTGTTTGATTATGACTCAATCAGCAAATACACGGTGGCCGAGTCCAGCAGATGCAGCGTTTTATCGTCGTATTGTTGGGTATTTTCACAGGCCTCTTCCAAGTGAACGGGATGATGATGTCACAGTGAGTACCAGCTTGGTACTGTGGAGAATTTCTACAATGCAACACACGTGATGCTTTACCTTATCTTTGATGTTGTCATTGTTGAACTTGTCAGCCATGCCTGCAACGTCATCTGCAAATAAAAAATAAAAAAAGTTATTAGTTATTTGCGTCATGGCTGCTCATCTGATCTTATGAGGGGGAAAACGTGACTAGATTTACACGCACGCTAACGTCCCAATATTCATCCGAATATGACAATATTCAGCCTTAGGCCTTATTCCGAATGGAGCCTTTTCGGATTCAGACATGGGACATGATGATTTATCCCGGTATTAGGAGCCTTTTTTGGACGTTATGGGGCATTCAGACAATGCGTCTGTAAGGAGGGTTTTACCAGTTTGTGGCGGAGGCCTCTGGCCCGTTTACGGCCAGCTCTGGTAACAGTTTGCAAAGATGCATGCCCATAGAGGAGCTCACATTTCCGGTCGGAAGGAGAAACACGCCTACTTAAAAAAAAATGCTGAAAGACTTTGATATCAACCGGTCTGTGGACCTTTCCAAGTAGGCTGAGTTTGCGAGGTTGAACTCGTGCCCCACGGCTTACATTGCTGCATGAACACAGGAAATCATGAGCCATTTAAACAGCTTTAGAGGTCTATTGTCGAAATATAATAATAATAATATTTTAATTTTATATAATAATAGCGCTTCACTATTCACATAAGTCGCTTACAGAGTCCGTCGCGACATCACACAGTCATCACGGGTGGTGTGTGTCTGCCCAGTAGCCACAGCTGCCCTGGGGCAGACTGGACACTGGGGCAGACAAAGCAGGCGTGGCAGCCCTCCGGCACCACCACCAACACTTCACATCATCCATACAACCGGTGAGGCTATGTGCTGTGCATGTCTTATGGTGGTGGAAACGAGATGCCGGAGAACCCACGCGCCACGACGGAGGAGGAACAATACCGACTCACAGAAAAAGGACCTGGAGGACCGACCAGGATTGACAGGAGGACCTCTTGCTGTGAGGCAATATATATTTTTAAGTCTATGTTGCGCACGTCATTTGTCATTTAATAGCGCTACTGACCTTCAACATATTTTCCCGACACAAGGATTTGGTCCGAGTTGTCCTCTTGGTAGAGATCCAGCTTGCAGTCTTCGCCACACAGCTCCTGCAGAACACTTTCAATCTTCACTTTGGTGTCTTTCTGCAAGGAGACCAAAATAACAAGATGATTAAGTATCGAAACATTTCTTTTGTTTTATTTCAACACGGGAGCAGTTCAATCGATCCACCTCTCGATTACAATCTAGATGCAATTTGACATTTGACGCCGATCCCAAAATATTAGCTGCCTGCCTTCAATATATTCCACTCCACCTCTAATCCCTTCATCTTCTGTTTCCTCATCGAGGGCTATGGCGACCCTGTGCGCAACGGTTTCTCCTGACGCAATCTGATCCGAGCATCAAAACCTGCCACACAGTCGGAACCCTCGATCTCATTGTGTACGGATGGCTCGATGAGCGCTGTATCTGTGTGCAGGTCACGGTGACCTTTATCTGCAAATCTTTTGTCTTAAGAAGCTCTTTATTTGATCTCTGTGTCGAGCTCAGAAAGCATCTATATTCCGTCATGAAACCAGAAGAGGCACAAGTCCCGAGCAAAGTTCTTGTTAAGTTTCTACAGCCGAAACTTTACAGCCTGCAGCCGTCAGTCAAACGATGCACCGTCGTAGCACCAGACCTCTTTCCTCCTCCATCAATCGTGACATGAAGCCTTCTGATAAGCCTAATAAGTGTAAGTATTGTTTGATTTTCTTATTAATTACATTTTTTAATTTTAGTACAAGTATGGTAAATTTGTTACGTTTTTATTAGTGCTGTGAAAAATAACGCGTTAACTCAGTTAATTCAATTACAGGTTTAACTAGTTTTTTTTTTTTAACGCATGCGCAGAATGAGCTTCCAATCCGTCTGTTGTTGGTCGTCGGGACGAAAAAAAAGTCACTTGCAAAATGAGCTTCCAATCCACCACTTCAATCTGAACTCTGTCCGCTCTCATGCAGACGGTCTGTTCATCGGTAATGATCCTTCCGCAGGTTCACCTCCGGAAACCTTGTTACGACTTTTACTTCCTGTAGATCAGGGTCTCAACACGTCGATCGCGACCTGCCATTCGATCGCGGCGTAGTGTCGGTAGATCGCATGACATTAAAGAGATTGGCCCGCCCCCTGACATGTTCTCTGGAGCACGCCTTTGTTCTTTTATTAAACTAAACGTCTGTTGTTGATCGTATCTCCACAGCAGCATGTCATCTCTGTCTCTTCGCGTTGCGTTAACACTTATCGATCTCCGTCTCCCGCGCCACAGAGCTCCGTGCGCGCAACGGGACCCAGCAAAAAAGTCACTTGTCAATCTGTCCACCTTTAGATTGTATCATGGTGGAGTTAATGGTTGACAAACAAGAGAAACATGCTCTGTTTAACCCTCCTGTTACCTTTACATTTACGAACATATTTTACCCTCGGGGTCAATTTGACCCCAGCAATTAAAACCTCCAGAAAATTATTAGAATTAATATTGCTTCCCAAGTTTAAGTGTGAGGTACTTTATGTTTGTTTGTTGACTACCTAAATAGCCCTTTAAATAAATAAAAAAGTTGATATTTCTGATATGTTTGACACAGTGAAAAACAGCCTGGGGTCAAATTGACCCCAAAGAACACCGACATTAAACATTGAATGGGGTCAAATTGACCCGAAAGGTAACAGGAGGGTTAAACATTCTGTTTAGGATGAAGATGTATTAATGTTCCATATGGAAGAAAACTGCTAAATAACTGCTGAGTTGCAGCACCATTGTATAGAAGAATGTATAAATGTATATATCCGTCTTTTGTCATAAATCTCTATGTTCTCACAAAATATACCGAGAATATCGGTAATATGTGATTAATCATGATTAAGCATGTTATTTTAATAACATGCTAACGTGTGATGGCGCGGCTGTGTCCAGTCGCCGTCGCGGCAGCTCCGCGGAGATTGTGCGCTCTTTTAGTTTTTGTGTTTATTTTTAATATTTTCTTTGCCACAAACACATCGGCACTAACAACATACGACCGCAGCACACTTTTGGACATAAACTTTTGCGCAAAACAAGGGTTTTTGTCCACTTTTTCCATCGATCCAGCGTGGCCGGCAGAGATCGTGCGAACCGCAACAACAACAGTGGAGCCGCTACTACGGGAGACGAAAACATCGAGAAACGGAGCGGAATTGAACAGACTGAGAGTTCAAGCCCACCGTCCACCTTGCCCAGCATCCTTCTTGCTAACGTCCAGTCTCTGGAAAATAAGATGGATGATTTTAGGGCAAGGATCAGATTCCAACGGGACATGCGGATTGTAACATCTTTTGTCTGACGGAAACTTGGCTGACCCGCTGGTGCCGGATCGAGTCATATGCCCAACCGAGTCCTTCTCTGTTTTCCGTGCAGACAGAACGGAAGAGTCTGGTAAATCTAAGGGTGGAGGTGTTTGCTTCATGACAAACAACATGTGGTGTGACCCCAAGAACATTAAGACTCTTTCGTTCCTGTCACGAACCTGGAACATCTGACGATCTCATGCCGTCCATTCTACCTTCCCGGGAGTTCAGCTCGGTCATCACCACAGCCGTCTCACATTCCACCACAAGCGGACACCGACGTAGCACTATCGGACCTACACGATGTGTTATGTCGGCATCAGAACAAGTATCCCGACGGCTGTGGTGGTGGCTGGGGACTTTAACAAGGCAAACCTAAAAAGTCATGCGAACTTTCACCAGCACATTACGTGTGCTACCAGAGGAAAGAACGTTGGACCACTGCTATCGCCATTCAAGAGAGGCTAAGGCTGTCTCTCTCCCTCCGTTAGGAAATCAGACCATGCCGCCATTTTTCTGCTTCCGGAGTATAAACAAAGGATCGCGGGAAGCGGTAGTGACGAGGAACGTAATGCGGTGGTCTGACCAATCAGAGGCTGAGCTACAGGACGCTCTGAGTATCGTCGACTGGGACATGATCCAATCCAGTTCCAGTGACGCCAGCGAGTTCGAGTAGCAATGAGCCTCATAGCAACGCTTAACGGACACCATCGTCCCCACGGTAAAGTTAGGGACTTTCCTAACCAAAAGCCGTGGGTTGATAGATCCATCCGTGAAGCTGTGAACGCCCGTACTGCTGCCTATAACTCCGGTCTTGTATCCGGCAACATGGACAGTACAAGGCAGCGGTCTATGGACTGAGGAGGCGGTGAAGGACGCCAAAAGGAGGTACCGAGACAGAGTGGAATCACAGATGGAGCAGCGCGACACCAGGCGCCTATGGCAGGGGCTACGGACTATCACAGACTACCAGAGCAGACCCCGCAATGGTGAGTGCCGACGCATCCCTAGCGGACGACCTGAACTCATTTTATGCACGGTTTGAGGCTAGCAACAACAGCGCTAGCTCGCCGCTAACAACAACACCGTTAGCGTAGCCGTGGTGAGTTCTACCGCTTGGGATGAACACACACTCTCTGTGACCGAGCACAGTGTGAGGAGGGCTCTGTTGAGGGTGAACACCAGGAAAGCTGCAGGTCCAGATGGCATATCTGGGAGTACTGAAGACCTGTGCTAACCAGCTAGCTCAGTGTTCACCACAATATTCAACCTCTCCTGGCTGAGTCCGTGGTCCCCGCCTGCTTCAAGAGATCCACTATTGTCCCTGTGCCCAAGAATGCTTCTCCAGCATGTATGAATGACTACCGACCGTGGCCCTCACCTCGGTGGTCATGAAATGCTGAGAGGCTGATAAAGGACTACATCTGCGCCTTCCTCCCTTCCTCCATGGACCCGCTGCAGTTTGCTTATCGCCCAAACAGATCCACGGATGATGCTGTCTCCCAGGTACTGCACACCACACTCTCTCATCTGGACAGCCAGAGGGGGCTATGTGAGACTGCTGTTCATTGATTATAGTTCAGCTTTCAACACCATAGTCCCTCCAGACTGGCGGCAAGCTGATTGAGCTGGGACTGAACACCCCCTGTGTGCTTGGATCCTGGACTTCCTGACCGCCAGGCCACAGGTGGTCAGGGTGGGCAGACACACCTCAAATCCCTCACCCTGAACACAGGATCCCCAGGGTTGCGTCCTCAGCCCCTACTGTACTCCCTGTACACACATGACTGTGTGGCCAGGTTCAGCTCCAACACCATCATCAAGTTTGCGGATGACACAGTGGTGGTGGGCCTGATCTCCGACAACGCTGAGATGGCCTACCTGGAGGAAGTTGCTGATCTGTCACTCTGGTGCCAGGACAACAGCCTCATCATGAATGTCACCAAACTAAGGAGCTGATTGTGGACTTTAGGAGGGTACAACAACAGAGGACGTACTCACCACTGGGGATTAACGGGACTACTGTGGAGAGGGTGAGCGGGTATAAATACCTGGGAGTCCACATCACCGAGGATCTGACATGGTCAACAAACACAGACACTCTGGTGAGAAAGGCAAGGCAGCCTCTACCACCTCAGGCAGCTGAGGAAATTTAAAGTTTCCCAGAGGATCCTTCAGTCCTTCTACTCTGGAGCTGTAGAGGCGTCCTGACAGGAAGCATCACAGCCTGGTTTGGCAACTGCTCCGCTCAGGACAGGGAGGCTCTGCAGAGTGTAGTGCGTTCGGCTGAGCGCACTATTGATACTACACTCCCCACCCTGCAGGACTTGTACACCAGGAGGTGCAGAACCAGAGCCGGCAGGATCATGAAGGATCCTCACCACCCCAACAACAGACTGTTTCAGCTGCTGCGTACAGGCAGGCGCCTCCGTAGTCACGCTGCAAGAACAGAGAGACTGAGACGGAGTTTCTTTCCTCAGGCCATCAGGATTGTGAACTCCGACCTCACCAGGACCCCCACATAGACCCACACAACTGCCCCTCTTAGGCACACACACACACACACACACACACACACACACTTACTGTAAATATTGTGTTGTTTTTTATTTGTAAATAGTGTGTACTTGTTGCCCCTGCACATTCCTGCTGAGCATTGCCACTTTCATTTCACTGCACACCCTGTGTGTGTATGTGACAAATAAAACATCTTGAATCTTGAAATCTTGAATCCACAAAAACCTGTGATTAATCCGATTAAAAATGTTAATCGTTTCACAGCCCTAGTTTTTATACGTTTATGTTATCATAATTATACATTATGACATTTGGTCTTTTTTGCCACTATATGGCACAAAGAATGGCACACATTGAGACACTAGATGCGTCTCCCTTCATTACAGTAATCACCTCCTTTATTTACAACTCCATTCCCAAACTTAATCTAGTCCATAAACAATACTGTCTTTTTCAATTTATTTAGAGAATGTACAAACATAAAGGGTTGCATCGAATGAGATTAAATACATTTTGATTTTAAAAAATGGTATTGCAACAAGCTTTGAAACGAGCGTTTGCTTTAGATCTGTTTACTGCTAAAGGTTAAATATTGTGTTGGAACAAACCAAAATGAGCTTTCATGAAGCACAACAAATCCAAAATTGCGATAAAACGGCTGGACTGCGGTTTTTATCTTCGTCTGAGCGCACAAGACCCCCCTCCGTCGTGTATGTTGCCGCTTCCAGCTGTTTACGCATGGTTCACATGTTAAATAATGCATTTACTGCTCGCGCTGCATGAGCTGCATTCACAGTATCAAGCGGGGGCCGACCTCCACCTCGGCGCTGTTATCCCAAGAGTTTGTGTCTGAACACAAACACACCCGCGCTGCGCCTCCAGGCGCCTCTATACATCAAAGGCACTCTGCGGCGGCGGCGTTGGCGAGCCCACCCACGGCGCTCCCCTCCCTCGGCCCTCGTGCCCCGGTTTGGACATGCAACAGTAGTCTCTTGGACTTTCCTCCCCGCGTGAGACCGAGATGTTTGAAAAGGGATGGACACTGTTTTCCCTCCGGCTCCGCTGATTTATGGGCATTGGAGACGCAACGAGGTCGCCTGCCTCTTAAAAAGGAAAGCAAGTCCCGCTGAGCTCATGTTGAAGGTCAACTGGGACTCGCATCAAGACCAAGACAGAGAATGTTTTCCTCTCTCGTTAACCTGCAAGAATAATGTGCACCTCTTCAGGATCGTCTGGCATCTCGACTGTCAACAGCAAAAAAAACAGACTTCTACTCTATAGAGCGCACACAAGTAGATACACATGCAGACTTCTACTCTATAGAGCGCACACAAGTAGATACACACGTAGACTTCTACTCTATAGAGCGCACACAAGTAGATACACACAGACTTCTACTCTATAGAGCACACAAGTAGATACACACAGACTTCTACTATGCGCACACAAGTAGATACACACAGACTTCTACTCTATAGAGCGCACAAGTAGATACACACAGACTTCTACTCTATAGAGCGCACACAAGTAGATACACAAGACTTCTACTCTATAGAGCGCACACAAGTAGATACACACAGACTTCTACTCTATAGGCGCACACAAGTAGATACACTTCTCTACTCTAGAGCGCACACAAGTAGATACACACAGACTTCTACTCTATAGAGCGCACACAAGTAGATACACAGACTTCTACTCCATAGGCGCACACAAGATACACAGACTTCTACTCTATAGAGCGCACACAAGTAGATGCACACAGACTTCTACTCTATAGAGCGCACACAAGTAGATACACACACAGACTTCTACTCATAGAGCACACAAGTAGATACACACAGACTTCTACTCTATAGAGCGCACAAGTAGATACACGCACTTCTACTCTATAGAGCGCACACAAGTAGATACACACAGACTTCTACTCTATAGGCACACAAGTAGATACACACAGACTTCTACTCTATAGAGCACACAAGTAGATACACACAGACTTACTCTATAGAGCACACAAGTAGATACACACAGACTTCTACTCTATAGAGCGCACACAAGTAGATACACATGCAGACTTCTACTCTATAGAGCACACAAGTAGATACACACAGACTTCTACTCTAGAGCACACAAGTAGATACACATACTCTATAGACACAGCAGATACACAGAGACTTCTACTCTATAGAGCGCACACAAGTAGATACACAGAGCGCACACAAGTAGATACACATGCAGACTTCTACTCTATAGGCACAGTAGATACATGCAGACTTCTACTCTATAGGCGCACACAAGTAGATACACACACAGACTTCTACCCATAGAGCGCACACAAGTAGATACACACAGACTTCTACTCTATAGAGCACACAAGTAGATACACACGCAGACTTCTACTATAGAGCGCACACAAGATACACACACAGACTTCTACTCCATAGAGCGCACACAAGATACACAGACTTCTACTCTATAGGCACACAAGTAGATACACAAACAGACTTCTACTCTATAGAGCGCACACAAGTAGATACACACAGACTTCTACTCTATAGAGCGCACACAAGTAGATACACATGCAGACTCTACTCTATAGCGCACAAGTAGATACACATGCAGACTTCTACTCTATAGAGCACACAAGTAGATACACATGCAGACTTCTACTCTATAGAGCGCACACAAGTAGATACACATGCAGACTTCTACTCCATAGAGCGCACACAAGTAGATACACACGCAGACTTCTACTCTATAGAGCACACAAGTAGATACATGCAGACTTCTACTCTAGAGCGCACACAAGATACACACACAGACTTCTACTCTATAGAGCGCACACAAGTAGATACACATGCAGACTTCTACTCTATAGAGCGCACAAGTAGATACACACAGACTTCTACTCTATAGAGCGCACACAAGTAGATACACAGACTTCTACTCCATAGAGCGCAACAAGTAGATACACATAGAGCGCACACAAGTAGATACACACAGACTTCTACTCTATAGAGCGCACACAAGTAGATACACAAGACTTCTACTCTATAGAGCGCACACAAGTAGATACACGCAGACTTCTACTCTATAGAGCACACAAGTAGATACACACAGACTTCTACTCTATAGAGCGCACACAAGTAGATACACGCAGACTTCTACTCTATAGAGCGCACACAAGTAGATACACACAGACTTCTACTCTATAGAGCGCACAAGTAGATACACACAGACTTCTACTCTATAGAGCGCACAAGTAGATACACACAGACTTCTACTATAGCGCACACAAGTAGATACACACAGACTTCTACTCTAGAGCACACAAGTAGATACACACACAGACTTCTACTCTATAGAGCGCACAAGTAGATACACACAGACTTCTACTCTATAGAGCGCACACAAGTAGATACACAGACTTCTACTCTATAGCGCACACAAGTAGATACACACAGACTTCTACTCTATAGGCGCACACAAGTAGATACACAGACTTCTACTCTATAGCGCACACAAGTAGATACACACGCAGACTTCTACTCTTTAGAGCGCACACAAGTAGATACACACGCAGACTTCTACTCTAGAGCACACAAGTAGATACACATGCAGACTTCTCTATAGAGCGCACAAGTAGATACACACAGACTTCTACTCTAGAGCGACACAAGTAGATACATGCAGACTTCTACTCTATAGAGCGCACAAGTAGATACACACAGACTTCTACTCTAGAGCGCACACAAGTAGATACACATGTAGACTTCTACTCTATAGAGCGCACAAGTAGATACACACAGACTTCTACTCTATAGAGCGCACACAAGTAGATACACACAGACTTCTACCATAGGCGCACATGGATACAGCAGACTTCTACCTAGGCGCACACAAGTAGATACACACAGACTACTCTATAGAGCGCACAAGTAGATACACACAGACTTCTACTCTATAGAGCGCACACAAGTAGATACACACAGACTTCTACTATAGAGCACACAAGTAGATACACACAGACTTCTACTCTATAGAGCACACAAGTAGATACACACAGACTTCTACTCTATAGAGCGCACACAAGTAGATACACACACAGACTTACTCTATAGGCGCACAAGTAGATACACAGACTTCTACTCTATAGGCGCACACAAGTAGATACACACAGACTTCTACTCTATAGAGCGCACACAAGTAGATACACATGCAGACTTACTCATAGAGCGCACACAAGTAGATACACACGCAGACTTCTACTCCATAGAGCGCACAAGTAGATACACATGTAGACTTCTACTCTATAGCGCACACAAGTAGATACACACGCAGACTTCTACTCTATAGAGCGCACACAAGTAGATACACACATACTTCTACTCTATAGAGCGCACACAAGTAGATACACATGCAGACTTCTACTCTATAGAGCGCACACAGATACACACAGACTTCTATAGAGCGCACAAGTAGATACACACAGACTTCTACTCCATAGAGCGCACACAAGTAGATACACATGCAGACTTCTACTCTATAGAGCGCACAAGTAGATACACATGCAGACTTCTACTCTAGAGCGCACACAAGTAGATACACTAGCACACAAGAGATACACAGACTTCTACTCCATAGGGATTACACAGACTTCTCTATAGGCGCACAAGTAGATACACAGACTTCTACTCTATAGAGCGCACACAAGTAGATACATGCGGACTTCTACACAAGTAGACACACAGACTTCTACTCTATAGCGCACACAAGTAGATACACACAGACTTCTACTCTAGAGCACACAAGTAGATACACACAGACTTCTACTCTATGCGCACACAAGTAGATGCACACAGACTTCTACTCTATAGAGCACACAAGTAGATACACATGCAGACTTCTACTCTATAGAGCGCACAAGTAGACACACAGACTTCTACTCTATAGAGCGCACACAAGTAGATACACACACTTCTACTCTAGGCGCACACAAGTAGATACACTGCAGACTTCTACTCTATAGAACACAACAAGTAGACACACAGACTTCTACTCCATAGAGCAGATACACATGCAGACTTCTACTCTATAGAGCGCACACAAGTAGATACACACGCAGACTTCTACTATAGAGACAAGTAGATACACACGCAGACTTCTACTCTATAGAGCGCACACAAGTAGATACACAACTCTATAGAGCGCACAAGTAGATACAAGTAGATACACATGCAGACTTCTACTCTAGAGCGCACACAAGTAGATACACAACTTCTGGGCGCACACAAGTAGATACAGAAGACTTCTACTCTATAGGCGCACACAAGTAGATACACACAGACTTCTACTCTATAGAGCGCACACAAGTAGATACATGCAGACTTCTACTCTATAGAGCACACAAGTAGATACACACACAAGTAGATACACAGACTTCTACTCTATAGAGCACACAAGTAGATACACACACTTCTACTCATAGAGCGCACAAGTAGATACACATGCAGACTTCTACTATAGGCGCACACAAGTAGATACACAGACTTCTACTCTATAGAGCGACACAAGTAGATACACACAGACTTCTACTCTATAGCGCACACAAGTAGATACACATGCAGACTTCTACTCTATAGAGCGCACACAAGTAGATACACACAGACTTCTACTCTATAGAGAGCACACAAGTAGATACACATGCAGACTTCTACTCTATGAGCGCACAAGTAGATACACACAGACTTCTACTCTATAGAGCGCACACAAGTAGATACACACAGACTTCTACTCTATAGAGCACACAAGTAGATACACGCAGACTTCTACTCTATAGAGCGCACAAGTAGATACACACAGACTTCTACTCTATAGAGCGCACAAGTAGATACACACACAGACTTCTACTCTAGAGCACACAAGTAGATACACGCAGACTTCTACTCTATAGAGCGCACAAGTAGATACACACAGACTTCTACTCTATAGAGCGCACACAAGTAGATACACATGCAGACTTCTACTATAGAGCGCACAAGTAGATACACACAGACTTCTACTCCATAGAGCGCACAAGTAGATACACACACAGACTTCTACTCTATAGAGCACACAAGTAGATACACAGACTTCTACTCTATAGCGCACAAGTAGACACACACACTCTATAGAGCGCACACAAGTAGATACACACGCATACTTCTACTCTAGAGCGCACACAAGTAGATACACACGCAGACTTCTACTCTATAGAGCGCACACAAGTAGATACACACAGACTTCTACTCTATAGCGCACACAAGTAGATACACATGCAGACTTCTACTCTATAGAGCGCACACAAGTAGATACACACGCAGACTTCTACTCTATAGAGCGCACACAAGTAGATACACATGCAGACTTCTACTCTATAGAGCGCACACAAGTAGATACACATGCAGACTTCTACTCTATAGAGCGCACACAAGTAGATACACACGCAGACTTCTACTCTATAGAGCGCACACAAGTAGATACACATGCAGACTTCTACTCTATAGAGCGCACACAAGTAGATACACATGCAGACTTCTACTCTATAGAGCGCACACAAGTAGATACACACGCAGACTTCTACTCTATAGAGCGCACACAAGTAGATACACATGCAGACTTCTACTCTATAGAGCGCACACAAGTAGATACACACGCAGACTTCTACTCTATAGCGCACACAAGTAGATACACACGCAGACTTCTACTCTATAGAGCGCACACAAGTAGATACACATGCAGACTTCTACTCTATAGAGCGCACACAAGTAGATACACACGCAGACTTCTACTCTATAGAGCGCACACAAGTAGATACACATGCAGACTTCTACTCTATAGAGCGCACACAAGTAGATACACACGCAGACTTCTACTCTATAGAGCGCACACAAGTAGATACACACACAGACTTCTACTCTATAGAGCGCACACAAGTAGATACACATGCAGACTTCTACTCTATAGAGCGCACACAAGTAGATACACACACAGACTTCTACTCTATAGAGCGCACACAAGTAGATACACACGCAGACTTCTACTCTATAGAGCGCACACAAGTAGATACACACACAGACTTCTACTCTATAGAGCGCACACAAGTAGATACACACATACTTCTACTCTATAGAGCGCACACAAGTAGATACACACACAGACTTCTACTCTATAGAGCGCACACAAGTAGATACACACACAGACTTCTACTCTATAGAGCGCACACAAGTAGATACACACACAGACTTCTACTCCATAGAGCGCACACAAGTAGATACACATGCAGACTTCTACTCTATAGAGCGCACACAAGTAGATACACACACAGACTTCTACTCTATAGAGCGCACACAAGTAGATACACACACAGACTTCTACTCTATAGAGCGCACACAAGTAGATACACATGCAGACTTCTACTCTATAGCGCGCACACAAGTAGATACACATGCAGACTTCTACTCTATAGAGCGCACACAAGTAGATACACACACAGACTTCTACTCTATAGAGCGCACACAAGTAGATACACACGCAGACTTCTACTCTATAGAGCGCACACAAGTAGATACACATGCAGACTTCTACTCTATAGAGCGCACACAAGTAGATACACACAGACTTCTACTCAATAGAGCGCACACAAGTAGATACACATGCAGACTTCTACTCTATAGAGCGCACACAAGTAGATACACACACAGACTTCTACTCTATAGAGCGCACACAAGTAGATACACACACAGACTTCTACTCTATAGAGCGCACACAAGTAGATACACATGCAGACTTCTACTCTATAGAGCGCACACAAGTAGATACACAAACAGACTTCTACTCTATAGAGCGCACACAAGTAGATACACACATACTTCTACTCTATAGAGCGCACACAAGTAGATACACACGCATACTTCTACTCTATAGAGCGCACACAAGTAGATACACACACAGACTTCTACTCTATAGAGCGCACACAAGTAGATACACACAGACTTCTACTCAATAGAGCGCACACAAGTAGATACACATGCAGACTTCTACTCTATAGAGCGCACACAAGTAGATACACGCAGACTTCTACTCTATAGAGCGCACACAAGTAGATACACACACAGACTTCTACTCCATAGAGCGCACACAAGTAGATACACATGCAGACTTCTACTCTATAGAGCGCACACAAGTAGATACACACAGACTTCTACTCAATAGAGCGCACACAAGTAGATACACACACAGACTTCTACTCCATAGAGCGCACACAAGTAGATACACAAACAGACTTCTACTCTATAGAGCGCACACAAGTAGATACACACACAGACTTCTACTCAATAGAGCGCACACAAGTAGATACACATGCATACTTCTACTCTATAGAGCGCACACAAGTAGATACACAGACTTCTACTCTATAGAGCGCACACAAGTAGATACACAAACAGACTTCTACTCTATAGAGCGCACACAAGTAGATACACACACAGACTTCTACTCTATAGAGCGCACACAAGTAGATACACATGCAGACTTCTACTCTATAGAGCGCACACAAGTAGATACACACGCAGACTTCTACTCTATAGAGCGCACACAAGTAGATACACAAACAGACTTCTACTCTATAGAGCGCACACAAGTAGATACACACGCAGACTTCTACTCTATAGAGCGCACACAAGTAGATACACACACAGACTTCTACTCTATAGAGCGCACACAAGTAGATACACACACAGACTTCTACTCTATAGCGCGCACACAAGTAGATACACACGCAGACTTCTACTCTATAGAGCGCACACAAGTAGATACACACAGACTTCTACTCTATAGAGCGCACACAAGTAGATACACATGCAGACTTCTACTCTATAGAGCGCACACAAGTAGATACACACGCAGACTTCTACTCTATAGAGCGCACACAAGTAGATACACATGCAGACTTCTACTCTATAGAGCGCACACAAGTAGATACACATGCAGACTTCTACTCTATAGAGCGCACACAAGTAGATACACAAACAGACTTCTACTCTATAGAGCGCACACAAGTAGATACACACGCAGACTTCTACTCTATAGCGCACACAAGTAGATACACAAACAGACTTCTACTCTATAGAGCGCACACAAGTAGATACACATGTAGACTTCTACTCTATAGAGCGCACACAAGTAGATACACACGCAGACTTCTACTCTATAGCGCACACAAGTAGATACACAAACATACTTCTACTCTATAGAGCGCACACAAGTAGATACACACGCAGACTTCTACTCTATAGAGCGCACACAAGTAGATACACAAACATACTTCTACTCTATAGAGCGCACACAAGTAGATACACATGCAGACTTCTACTCTATAGAGCGCACACAAGTAGATACACATGCAGACTTCTACTCTATAGAGCGCACACAAGTAGATACACAAACAGACTTCTACTCTATAGAGCGCACACAAGTAGATACACACGCAGACTTCTACTCTATAGAGCGCACACAAGTAGATACACATGCAGACTTCTACTCTATAGAGCGCACACAAGTAGATACACACGCAGACTTCTACTCTATAGCGCACACAAGTAGATACACACGCAGACTTCTACTCTATAGAGCGCACACAAGTAGATACACACGCAGACTTCTACTCTATAGAGCGCACACAAGTAGATACACATGCAGACTTCTACTCTATAGAGCGCACACAAGTAGATACACATGCAGACTTCTACTCTATAGCGCACACAAGTAGATACACATGCATACTTCTACTCTATAGAGCGCACACAAGTAGATACACACGCATACTTCTACTCTATAGCGCACACAAGTAGATACACACGCAGACTTCTACTCCATAGAGCGCACAAGTAGATACACACGTAGACTTCTACTCTATAGCGCACACAAGTAGATACACACGCAGACTTCTACTCTATAGAGCGCACACAAGTAGATACACACAGACTTCTACTCTATAGAGCGCACACAAGTAGATACACACGCATACTTCTACTCTATAGAGCGCACACAAGTAGATACACATGCAGACTTCTACTCTATAGAGCGCACACAAGTAGATACACACGCAGACTTCTACTCTATAGAGCGCACACAAGTAGATACACAAACATACTTCTACTCTATAGAGCGCACACAAGTAGATACACACGCAGACTTCTACTCTATAGAGCGCACACAAGTAGATACACATGCAGACTTCTACTCTATAGAGCGCACACAAGTAGATACACAAACATACTTCTACTCTATAGAGCGCACACAAGTAGATACACAAACATACTTCTACTCTATAGAGCGCACACAAGTAGATACACATGCAGACTTCTACTCTATAGAGCGCACACAAGTAGATACACAAACATACTTCTACTCTATAGCGCACACAAGTAGATACACACGCAGACTTCTACTCTATAGAGCGCACACAAGTAGATACACAAACATACTTCTACTCTATAGAGCGCACACAAGTAGATACACATGCAGACTTCTACTCTATAGAGCACATAGATACACAAACATTCTACTCTATAGCACACAAGTAGATACACATGCATACTTCTACTCATAGAGCGCACACAAGTAGATACACATGCAGACTTCTACTCTATAGAGGCACACAAGTAGATACACAAGACTTCTACTCTATAGAGCGCACACAAGTAGATACACATAGACTTCTACTCTATAGAGGGCACACAAGTAGATACACACGCATACTTCTACTCCATAGAGCGCACACAAGTAGATACACACGCATACTTCTACTCCATAGAGCGCACACAAGTAGATACACACAGACTTCTACTCTATAGAGCGCACACAAGTAGATACACAAACATACTTCTACTCCATAGAGCGCACACAAGTAGATACACACGCAGACTTCTACTCTATAGAGCGCACACAAGTAGATACACACGCATACTTCTACTCTATAGCGCACACAAGTAGATACACAAACAGACTTCTACTCTATAGAGCGCACACAAGTAGATACACATGTAGACTTCTACTCTATAGAGCGCACACAAGTAGATACACACGCAGACTTCTACTCTATAGAGCGCACACAAGTAGATACACACGCAGACTTCTACTCTATAGAGCACACAAGTAGATACACACGCAGACTTCTACTCTATAGCGCACACAAGTAGATACACACGCAGACTTCTACTCTATAGAGCGCACACAAGTAGATACACATGCAGACTTCTACTCCATAGAGCGCACACAAGTAGATACACATGCAGACTTCTACTCTATAGAGCGCACACAAGTAGATACACACGCATACTTCTACTCTATAGAGCGCACACAAGTAGATACACATGTAGACTTCTACTCCATAGAGCGCACACAAGTAGATACACATGTAGACTTCTACTCTATAGAGCGCACACAAGTAGATACACACGCAGACTTCTACTCTATAGAGCGCACACAAGTAGATACACACGCAGACTTCTACTCTATAGAGCGCACACAAGTAGAAACACAAACATGTTCTCTGGACTCACACAGCTGGAGGAGGCCTTGAGCTTCAGGTTCACGGCGTTCTTGTCCTGGACCGCCTCTTTGCTGACGCAGACAACGTCGTCCTGCGGCACGAGCTGCAGAGAGAAACCCTCAACGGTCAAACGCCTGCACCGTGTTGCAGTACACTTGAAACCGAATGCTTTACTCTCTCTATTATAAGCATTTTATCTGATGTTTTAAGACCAAATGTGTATCTATAGCACAGCATGCAAAACAAATTAGTTTGACCTTGTCAGAAACGCACACAAAAGTGTAAATCAGTCCCGCAGGCTTATGAAAATACGACGTTATTTACTTATGCAAAAGCTTAGAGAAGAACCATTTGCAAATGGTGTCATGCGTCATTTGAAAGATTTGAAAAGGTGACCCAACAAGCCAAAGTAGTAACGAATGACGCCATTGTTCTGCTATTTGATTGTTATTCTCCTCCAGAACCAGGACCCTCGTATCTGCGTGACGTCATTACGGCCCGTCGTATCTTACCCGTGGGATGTTGTTGGGGCCGTCGCCTCTGGCGGGCAGAGGAGCCGGAGTCTCCGCTGCCACGATTTCCGTCGTGTTGACGTGAACCCTGGCTGTGACCCCCGTGACCTCGGCGGCGGCCTGGTTGTGATGGCGTCCGGCCTCTTCTGTCCCCGTCGCCGCCGCTCCTGTGGTCGCTTCGGTCGGAGAGCCCATGGTCGGGAAAACCACCATTTGTGGATCCTGTGGCTCTTGATATTAAAACGACGCATACTCTCGGTCAGAGGCGGATGGATATGACCCAGAGCCTTCGTTACACTTTAAATGTTGCTTTATCGATTCTCTCTCTGTGGAGCTCGTTGTTGATGTTGTACGTTTGTGTTTAAATTTGTGTATATACATATAGAGATATATATATATATGTATATTCACACACGTGTGTGTGTGTGTGTATATATATATATATTTATATATATATATGATCTATTTTCAGACAGTATAGGCTGCATTAAATAAATATATATACACATAAATATATATATATACACACACATATATACATATGATTTTATATATATATATATACATATATATATGTACATATATGGGGTTATATGGGTTAATATGTGTATATATTTATATAATTATATGTATTTAAACATTAAGTACATTATCGAATTAGTTTTTTAAGTTATAGAAAGAAAATGATCCTTACAACTGTTTACTTCTACCTTCTCTTCGAAAACTATTGATTACATTTAGAATTGACTGTATTTTAATCTTCATTCCACTGGTTATTTTTTTGTTTTCTTATTCTTTGATGCACGTACAAAATCATTTACAGGATACGGATATTCCGGACCACATGTTATCTGGCATTTAATGAATAACTCTTCTACACAGAAGAACTGATTATCTTGCTCTGGCCTGTTCTCTCCTTGGTCTCTGCAGTATAATATAATATCTTCAAAATGACGATGCATTAAATGTGATGGTGTTCGTAATGCATGCACTGCGTTGGTAAGCCTGTGTCTAATGGGCGTGGCTCTGGGGTTTTACTTAATTCATTCTGTGAGTTAACTTAATTCAGTCGCAACATTTAAAAGCACCCACGTCGACTAAAACAAGTTGATGGTGACGTTCAATTATTTAGTTCCCTCGGATGTGAGCCGAAGTGGCCGCTATCGAGGAATTTCTGTAAGTGAAGGCGCGTTTCTCACCAGCAGCATCGGACGCCTTTGGGATCATGTTTCCTCCCACGTATGACTCTGGCGCCGCAGTCGGCACCGTCGCCGTGACAACGCCCCGCGTCGTGCCGCCGCCCCGCGTCGTGGCGACGTCGTCCTGCGCCGTGACCTCTGCTGCGGAATCAGAAAAGGGGGCTTGACGTTGGCTCTTTCATCGGCTTTGTGGACGTGCGTCTGTAACTCTCAGCACCGAGAAATTCAAATAATAACTCCTCGGCCTGAGCCGATAAGAAGGGTGGAGTTCACAGCGAACTGATCGGTGTTGAAATCAGGGTTCGTGCGGTCATGGAAATCCTGGAAAAGTCATGGAATTTTTAAATGGTCATTTCCAGGCCTGGAAAAGTCATGGAACAAACTTAAATCATAAAAGTTTTGGAAAAGTCATGGAAATGTGTTATAATCACATGTTCATTTACGCCGAGTTTGAAATAATTAATATGTTTTTAAAGAAAGACGCTCAAAATATAAGCCGGCGTACGCTCTCGATACGCAACATTTTCTAAATTGTTCATGTTTATACCGAGATTTCAGTTTGGTCATGGAAATTTGGTTAAAAGTCATGGAAAAGTCCTGGAAATCCATTGGTCAAAATGTGTAAGAACCCTGTGAAATGCTCCTCTGTGAGGGTCGGTCTGCATGAACCACAGAGAAGCTGCTGCCATGAAAACAAAACATCTGTTGCTTTTCTAAATCCAATTGAGGCAATAACTGAGACCGTCGGGCTCCTCCTTTGTGTTTCCTTTACCGGAAATGAAAACCGGGCAACGTGCACGCCACTGGCTCTCCAAGGTGGCAAGGTAAATGCATCTCATGTTATGATGTGAGTAACTTGCACACTTCCAGTCATCAGCGATGATGTTTTCTAGTTCCCGCCCCCCTCGAGTCCCTCGGGAGAATCTGAGGTTTTAGACCGGCTGCCATGATGTAATAAAGTTGTGATGTGAGGTCGTCGTGGGTCAGATGGTTGGTGGTGCTCGCGACTGAGCTATCGTCACTTCAATTACCCGCTGTGTGTGTGTGTGTGTGTGTGGGTGTGTGTGTGTGTGTGTGTGTGTGTGTGTGTGTGTGTGTGTGTGTGTGTGTGTGTGTGTGTGTGTGTGTGTGTGTGTGTGTGTGTGTGTGTCTGTGTGTGTGTGTGTGTCTGTGTGTGTGTGTGTGTGTGTGTCTGTGTGTGTGTCTGTGTGTGTGTGTGTGTCTGGGGGTGTGTCTGTGTGTGTGTGTGTGTGTGTGTATCTGTGTTTCTGTGTGTGTCTGTGTGTCTGTGTGTGTGTCTGTGTGTGTGTGTTTGTCTGTATGTGTGTCTGTGTGTGTGTGTGTGTGCCTGTGTGTCTGTGTGTGTGTGTGTATGTGTGTGTGTATGTCTGTGTGTCTGTGTGTGTGTCTGTGTGTGTGTATGTCTGTGTGTGTGTGTGTGTGTGTGTGTGTCTGTGTGTGTGTGTATGTGTGCGTGTGTGTGTGTCTGTCTCTGTGTGTGTGTGTGTGTCTGTGTGTCTGTGTGTGTGTGTGTCTGTGTGTGTGTGTGTCTGTGTGTGTGTGTGTCTGTGTGTGTGTGTGTGTCTCTGTGTGTGTGTGTGTCTGTGTGTGTGTGTCTCTGTGTGTGTGTGTGTCTGTGTGTGTGTGTCTCTGTGTGTGTGTGTGTGTGTGTGTGTGTGTGTGTCTCTGTGTGTGTGTGTCTCTGTGTGTGTGTGTGTGTCTCTGTGTGTGTGTGTGTGTGTGTGTGTCTCTGTGTGTGTGTGTGTGTGTGTGTGTGTGTGTGTGTGTGTGTGTGTGTGTGTGTGTGTGTGTGTGTGTGTGTGTGTGTGTGTCTCTGTGTGTGTGTGTGTGTGTGTCTCTGTGTGTGTGTGTGTGTGTCTCTGTGTGTGTGTGTGTGTGTGTGTGTGTGTGTGTGTGTGTGTGTGTGTGATCTCTCTGTGTCCCTCGAGGCTCGACGGGGATGTGGGACATTAGTTAAAAGGTCTCCATCGCAGTAGATAACGGATGTGCTCAGACTTCTCCTCTGAAACGCGTCCTCCTCCTCTGAGGTTGTGTCAGAGGATCCTCGCGGTCACAGTGACTCACTTTTGGCCGGGCAAGAATGGAGGATATACAACATAAGTTTGGGTGCATGAGCGTAATGGTTTTCCATCGACCCCGTGGAACCGTGCTGACGCTGTTATTAAACGCGCTGCTGGAAGGTGCCAGGTAATGATGCCATTGAACACATCACTTTTCCCAACTTTTTTGAATTATGTAATAGGCCATCATACCCTTTTCCATTTTCCCGGGATCTGCTTGACTTTGGGAGTTGGAGTCCTTGATTAATCGCAGCCCTAAATCAAAACCGTAATAGGATATTTCTGGTCGGGTTCCTTCAGCTGTGAATTAATTCACCTGCAAAGTTGTATTAACCTGGATAACTTTCAGGGCACGATTAATTCTCTGAGCAAATTAGTTTAAAAAAAGGAAGAAGAAAAAAATCCACCACACCCTGCAGTCACTGAGCTAATGAGCTGAGGCTTTTTATCGCTCTCACTTAATCAGGTCACACTACAAGGGTAGCTTTCAGGAGTCTAAGCATAATACCCAGCATGCATTCCTTTTAGCCAGATTTCCCTCTCTGTCTAACAACAACAGCATTACCTCACTCTCCAAACATTCCCATAATGCCTTGCTTCTGCAGATCTCATTACATCTCTCTCTCGCCGTGCGATTCCTCGCTGGTTGCCAGGTAGAGTTTGTGGTTCATCTCAGGTTGTGCTGCCCCCTGTTGAACTCCTTCTTACCGCCACCCGTGCTACATTTAATGAATGGCTTTGTTTTCACTTTGCATATACTCTATCCATGTGACTGTAAAGCGTCATCTTAAAGTCACTGCAAGGAACGTTTAACTCGTCATTTCAATTAAATAATGATTATTTTATAAGACCTACATAAGTACACGAGACCGTCAGCGGAAACATCGTCGGTTTCTATATATTTATTGTTAACGCTGGTCATCCGGTGTCATCGCCAGACGTAATGATCTGTGGAACACAGTTTCACCAGAAACTCCTTTTAGCTCCGACTCCAGCAGAGACCAGTCCACCGCGGACAAGACCCAGGTCCGGTGGACCGGTCCCGCTGGAGGGAAGTGAGCCGCGGGAGAACCAGAACTAAGTGGGGTAGACCATCGGACCCGTCTGCAGTAAAATCAGAGGTTTTCTAAAGGCCAAAATCCACACAAATGAAAGTTCCTCATATGCGTTAGTGCTTCTAAAATGTGTTTTTAGAATTGACTGTCGTATTTATTACCTTATTATGAGGTAAATTGCCGGTATACTCAAACAGTGAATTGGATGGTTTGACATAGGACATTTCTCTCGTGTGTTTTTACTTGAATATTTTCATTTTGTTTACATCAGTTCAGGGTTCGTACGGTCATGGAAAACCTGGAAAAGTCATTGCATTTTAAAATGGTCATTTCCAGGCCTGGAAAAGTCATGGAACAAACTTAAATCATAAAAGTTTTGGAAAAGTCATGGAAATGTGTTATAATCACATGTTCATTTACGCCGAGTTTTAAATAATGAATATGTTTTTTTAAAGAAAGACGCTCAAAATATAAGCCGGCGTAACATTTTCTAAATTTGTCATGTTTATACCGAGATTTCAGTTTGGTCATGGAAATTTGGTTAAAAGTCATGGAAAAGTCCTGGAAATCCACTGGTCAAAATGTGTAAGAACCCTGTCAGTTATATTTCTAAACATTTTACAGCATAACAAAACGTGTTTTTTTTTTTACTGGCTCACTTTATTCTCCCCGTTCTGCCTTCGTTGTGCAGCCCCGCTTCACACATCCGTCACGTATATATTCACACACTGGTGGCACTGTGACACATGGCCACTTCCTGAGGTAAATAATTGTGACAGACAGTTGCCACAAGTACTAAGTAGACGCCGGATGTGCTGTCATAGCAGGTGGGGGGGGGGGGGGGGGTGCTCGCAACTGTCCACTGCAGCTGTCTGTCATACTGTGTCTGCGCAGAGGAAACAAGTCAACACTCTGCAACTGGTTCAACTAGATGAGAGCCGCTGGAGTCCCTGGCCTCCTAGTGGATTGTGCTCTCTCCTTCCCCGTGGCAAGAAAGCTTTCTCCCCTGCAGACGTGCTCGAGTTTCACCACGGAGCCGGCGCCTTGCCTCGTCTCGCTACCTTCCTGTCTCCAGTTGACCATTAGGGCGTGGGCCAGCGACAGGTCGAGGACTCCCTGACCTTGGTAAGCCTGTCTATCTGCGAGCCCGTCGCCCGACAGCTGCCGCCCCTCACCCGGCCTCTGTGTGGTCCGACCGTTTATTTTGCCGGAAAAGGATGAGGTTAGACGGTCGGGCATAAATCAAGTTTTTCTCGTGCAGCGGTGACACGCGGGAGTGTGGGAGCGCAGTGGAACGAAATGTGTGGCCGCAGCTCTGTGATCACTTTCCGCCGCCAGGTGATTTGTGGCCGGCTGGAACGGGTGAAACTCTGTCGGCGTGTATCAGAAAAGGCTGAAGATTGATGTTGCGGCCGACGCTTCTGTTCAGCTTGACAGTTTGTGGGTTTTTTCGGGCAGATTCTGATGGGATGTTGGGCAGGTATTGTGTGGAGTCGCTGGGAATCTATTTTCTTTTCTTCTTTTATTTTAATGGGAAAAAACCCAACACTGGAACTTGAATCGATTTCCCCTGTTTTGAGGATTTTCAAACCGTGGCACCTCGACATTTTTTTAAGATCGCAAAACTTGTTTGTTTGGCTTCAGACACAACGACACATGGCCTGTTTTCTATTTGTTTTTAATGCAACGCCCGCCTGTAAACGTCTCTCTGACCGGTCATCGCTCATCACACACAAACAAACTTCCCCGACAGACCAGAGCCCAGATGGAAGGAAACCTCCGCGTGTAAATTGCCACTTATGACCAACGGCAACAGCGGTCGCCTTTTATTTTTATTGTTTATTTTTCATTGTGGAACAAAAAGCGTCACATCTGGTTTGATTATAAGAATAAAACAATTGAAGGCTCGCTACACTCCCAGGAAACCTTTCTCTCGCGCTAACGTTCATTCACTGTGTCTGAAGAAGAGAGGAATGCAACCATACGAGCATCTTATGACGGTGTCACTTTGACCCGTTACTGTTGTGCGCTGTAACCGATACAGTGGCGTTAGCTGCTCCCCGCGTGAGGGCGACACACTAACTGACGGCGTGACCTCTGAACCCATCACCACCCCTCCAGCCTCCACTCGCGCACTCAAAGGAAGCGTAAGCTAACGGTGATTATTTTGTTGATTTTTGCGACGACCAATCCGGTCAAACATGTCAATGGCCAAAGTGCAAAACCTCCCATGTGCAAAATTAGCCGGGACAAGTGTGGGAAAACCTCCTATCTGCACTCTCTGTTGCCTATTATTTGTGTATATTTCTTTGCATTATGTATTGGTGTGTTCAGTGTTCTGCAAGAAAACAGCACGTTTTTTAGGAGGTTTTTGCTCCTCGCCCATGGAAACTGGACATGAGACGCCCTTCGCTTCGCATCACCACTCGTACTCACTCTGACTCTCTTTTTGTGCAATGATAGCAGCCGTGACGTCACTGACCAGCCGCCTGTCTCGCTATCATTGCACAAATTTGCCAAACAGAATCAGCCCGGACTCCTCCGTCTGTCGTACGGCCGGGGGTTCTGACTCGAATATCTTCCCACCAGATTGCCCTGAGTGACGGCTGCGGTCCCCCCCCCCCCTTTAACATCTCCCGGGACTCCGGGTGGAGGAATGTGGCCGGCTTCGGGAAGAAGACGAGCCTTCAGCTCAACGCCCTGCTGCCTCCCTCCCAACTCTCGCTGTAGCACGCTCAGCTCGGTGTATGCGATGTCTAAACACAAGCTCCACTTCTTCTTTACATACGTTTGCATTAACGCATCAGGACTTTGAACATGAAAACTTCCTTGACTTGACAAAATATGTGTTCAGGTTAAGTTTCATTGATTCAAATATAAAATGTTGTGGAACTCTGCATGCCCACTTCTAGATGCCGCCAATGCCCCCGTACGTCTCTGAGTTCTGAACGTCCTTCACTGTGCGTCTCGAGGCTTTTACACGACAGGGACGTGAGGAATAAGAGACACTCGCCTTCAAACGGTGTTATACGTTTCGGGCTTTTATTGTGAAAGGTGAGAATGTAATGCGTTGTGCGTTGTGGTTTCATAAATATAGGCGCAACTCAATCCGAAAAGTGACAAATGACAAATACCGTTCAGAAGAAAAAAAACACAATGACGTGCAAATGAATTGCCACCTTTAAACATGAACCAGCTGTTCCGTGATTTATCCCAGCCTGGTTTCCAGAGAACTCTCCTGAGCGACGTGGGACAGACCCCCTTAAAAAAAAAAGTGGCCTTATATCCCGGGGGGCCCCTCGGCCTCTACCTGCTCATGTTGGGGGGGACAATCCTGTGATGTGTAATGGGGCCCAGTGAGGTGATAATGGTGATAATGGTCCGCACACGACGGCGGACCACACAGTCACAAGGACGGAGGTTCTCCGAGCGGCGAACTTACCACGCCACAACGTCTTTTCGCTGGGAATTAAAGCATAAAACTCATCTCGGATCTTTCTGCGCACAAATGAAGTCTGCAGCTTCGACCAGTGCCAAGACGAATGTTCTGCTCTCAAGGCGGAACGTAGATGATGTCCGAACTGTTTTGACTGAGTGCGTTAGAGTCTGTCCAGCCGAGACGGCTTCTATAAACATTCTCAAGACGGATGGCCTCCTCTTTTCTCCCTGGGTTGCATATCCTGCACATGTTCCCTCTGTATCTGTGTAGAAGATGCGATCAATTTCTGGTACATTATTGATTGAGTGATGTCAATGGAGGACGTACTGCTCTTTATGCAGTGTAACACATAACATTATTAGTTCAGGATTTCTGATGTTGTACAAAAATTGCCAGATTGAACCTCTATCAAGTGTAATTTTCCCTCCTCTGCTGCCTCCGGACCCGCCTCCAATGTGTCCTGTCGAATGACCTCCTTTAGAGGATCTCTGACATCACTCTGAAATTTGACCCAGGAGCACACGCCCCCGCTGAAATACCATTTTTTAAATCTGGCCTCCCATAATCAGTCAATTTAGAAATGTAAACTGCCTGTGCAATATTAAGAAAACATTCCGGGTAGTTCAGCTCCATATGTGATTACCTATTTCTAGCTTTTTTCAGTGAATGAAAGCATTAATCACCGCATATTCCCCCTAATGAGGAATGTTCTCCTGATTTTAATATCGCAAGTCATATCTTAAACCATCTAAAAATGTGCGAGTTGAGAGCGTGCGGAGGAATGTGACATCGGAGCTCAGTCCCCTCGGGTTAAACATGCTCTGCAACTCGACCCGCTTTGAAACAACAGACTGCTGACCCCACTATCATGACCCCCCCCCCCCCATCTTCACCCCCCCCCCCCCCTGTCACAGCGATTAATAGCAGAAGCCGGCCCATTCTTCTCTCTTGGCAGAAAAGCAACTGGATCTCGTGGTTTCAATCAGGCCCGTGGAAGCAGCTCCGACTTCACCCCACGCTGCCCAGCTGCAGCTGCAGCCCCCTATCCAGAGCATGACGCCCGTTTCTAGGGGACCACACTCAAGAAACATGACATCTGGTTTCAATTGGGAGCATTATATCCCCCCCCCCCTCACCTTTCCTCTTCCTCCCCCGTTACACGGTCTCTCACAATTCGCCTCGTGCATTACCTCGAATGAGCCCGTCTGGTTTGAGTGTGTGCAGGTAACTGTTGGGGGATCCGGTTGCAGAGTGAGGCAGATCTGGGCTCAACATTTTTTTTTTTTATCCAGAAAGAACACGAGACGAACTACATCATTACAAATTTTTTTTACTTCCACACACATCCAAGGGGGTTGGTAGTGAAAAATGACCATCGCAGGCCATAAAGACGCTCAGCTGGAGAGAGCGCTTTTAAAACCGCAGCGTGTTTTGTTTAAGTGTGTGTTAGCCATCTGATGCTCAGGCTTTGAGTTCCCCATTTCCCCTCCCGGTCGTTTGATCGAGCGGCTCGCTCGGCCGTGTCATTCGGACGCGAGCGTTTGAATACGCAAACGGGCAAATGAAGAGTTTTTTAAAAGTACAGAGGCTGGAACGAGTTCAAGGACGCCGCCGCTGGGGAGAAGCAGCCTTTTCTCCTGTTGGGAGGACCGGATGAAACGCTCTGTCCCACGGGAGCGAGGACCTCGCCCGCGAGTGTGAGGTCGGCCCCGCCTCTGGATCACCTGACACTGGGATTTTGGACTCGGCTCACACTGAACGCTGCGTTGTTGACATTGCTCCCGTGGTTCTGCGGTCGCGTCCGCTACTTCTATCGGTGCTTCACAAACAATGATTTACATAATTACACGCCGCGGGGTCGGCGCCGCGATCTGGCAGTTGCTTTAATTAGAGAGCCTGCTAAAAAAAAAGCAAAATGTATAAAAACAACACTTCACCGTGCAGGCAGAGCCTAAACTGCATCACAGTTAATTGTTTCATGAGTGTTTTCTGAGATCCTTCGAGGAGCGAGACATTCCAGTCGTCAAAGTAAATGTGAGCGTCTCTCACTCCCCTCATCTTCCTCAATATTCTCCCGAATATTTTCTATTTCTCTTATAATATCTTTCTATATGTATTAATTTAAAACATAAGACCTCTGCAGATGTTATCAAAATAAACTATTACAACTTAACACTGCCTTTCCCAAATATGGCCGCTACAGGGAATTGTTTTACTCCTGGTGTTTCTGATTGTCTCCCTCCTCCTCCTCCTCCTCCTCCTCCAGGTTGTCGGGGTAACCGTTACGCTCCCCGACATCTGGGAATCCGCTCTGACCTCATCACAGTGAACTTGTACAGTAAAGCTCGTCTTTCCCTCCACTCGCGTAGCTCCGCCCCCCTCCCATCCCCTGTCAGGAGACAGGTGGTTTGTCCCGTCTGGGATACCCTGTTTAACTCAGGAGGTCTTCTTTGTCTTCACTTTCCCATCTGCATCTCATGGGTTATCCGATCCATTTAATATATATATATTTTTTCTTTTTTTGAGTGTACGTTCTGGCTCAGAATCTTTACGTTGAAATCGTGTCCAAGACGGTTTCATTTTCCAGAGCGGATGCAGATGCCTCTCACGGCTGATGATCTCATTCCCACTGGAGCCACATCCCATGAACAAGACAGCAGGTTTGAATTAAGCACTCCGGCGTGTGCGGTTCATCTGCAGCCACAACAGACGCCTCTGCTCGGGATCCAACGGCTTCAGATCATTTCTTAGCGCTCTTTTTTTTTGGCATCTCGTTCTTACGCCGTGTTTACTTTGAGTTGGACTTGGCTCGGCCGCCACTGAAGGCTCGTCCGTCCAGAAGGTTTCACAGATATTTCTTTTCACCGCGTGACACATGCTAGTCACAGTATACAGGAACTGTTCACTGTTTTTTTGTGGGTCTTGATTTCCGTTCATATAAAAATTGGACTTGGCTTGAAGTAAAGTGGACTCAATTTAAAAATTTACGTTTGGGGGGGTGGGGCCGCGGATTATTTAAAAAAAGTTGCCGTTTTTTCTGAGAAAGTAAAAAATGACTTCAGAAGCGAGGCCTGAATTTAAATTGGCCACAGCCGGTTGATAAGATGCTGTTTTTTTTCTTTCTCGATGCAGACACGAGAGGAATTTGTTCCATTCCAAATAAACCCTTCTTGCTTTGGGTCCCGCTGCACGTGGAGCTCGGCCACATGTCGTCTTCACAGCATCAGCTCTCAATGAAGCTCCCTCTCTGTCCCCATTGGAAACACACTTTAACAACCAACTCTGCACGCCGCCCCTCAGACACGCTTCAACCGGCCTCGCGTTACACGGCTAAATATAAATACACACACTCGTCAAAAGCCCTTGAAGATCGTGGGAAGCGGGTCAATGAAACAGCGAGCGTAGCACCGGAGGAAGGTTCACGAACGTGTTTTTTTCAAACAATGATAAAAGAGCAAAGAGGGAGTTCTCCTTGGGCAGCGTGCCGTACATTCCCAAGTCCAGAACAGACATCCTAAATCGATTCATCATTTCAGACTGTGCCTCCACATAATTAAAACCCTTCCCTCCTTTGTTTGCCAAGGTACTCCAAACGGAGTGTTTTCTGTGTATGAAACCCGCTTCACAAAAAGCTCGTTCAAGATTTCCTCTCAGTAGCGAGTTAGTCTGTCTGCAAAAAAGTTGTAGGGTTAAAACCTGAATTCAACTCAAAGGCCATTCAAACAAACGCTCCTCCAGTCTAACTCCACCCCCCCCCTTGTGGATGGCCACACCGTCTCCCGTGAAGTTGACCCCCTTTGCCTCGTTTTTGCTCTACTACTCACCGTTTGAGAGCGAGGCGACGAGAAGCAACGCAAAGGCCACCGCTTGGCAGGGCCCGCCGGGTCTCTGTGCAGATGATGCTGCCATACTGGTCCTGAGCGCGTCCGTCTGGGCGGGAGGGAAAATGCAGGAGAAAGGAAAAAAAAGGCTGAAGCTGGAGCAGTTAAGGGTTTCCTCTTACCCGGCGCGGGACAGGGTGGATATAAAGCACCACTTGTGTTCTGTCAGTTTTTATATAGCCCCCCCCCCTCCCCTCCTCCTCCCTTGCTGAGGCCCAGCCCTACTACACCCCCGACTTTAACCCTTCCTCTGTGCCCCCACCCCTCTACGAGACGCGAGGCAGACGGCGGGAGGGAAAGGGGAGAATGGGGTCTTGTTGGGATGTGATGTGTGTTTTGAAAGAAGTTGCAGCATTCTTGAGATGCCAATCAATATATCGATTAAACAGACCTTCTGAGTGCTTGAGGAGTGCTTGAGTGCCCCTTGATGATGCCGCAGCATGTGTGTGTGTGTGTGTGTTTGTTGTTGATCAGCGCTCATTACTTCATCCTTTTGGTCTCCGTGTCTGCATGTGAACCCCGGTTGGCCGGGAGCAGTAATCCACGGCATAATGAAAGGTGACAGCCGACAATAGGGTGGCTCTCTGGTCCTTAATGGGCTTATAGAGATAGACCGCGGAGCAGAATATCATGCTCGGACCAAAAGTGCGACCCACTGTTATGCTAATGCATTTAATCCATGTCAGTGGCCCCGGAGCCCCCACCACTCACCGCGGCCATCAATCAACAACGGCCATCCCAGTAGTGAAGACACCACAGGATCCGCTGGAACCTTTCACACTTCCACAGAGTCCTAAAAGCACCCCCCCCCCCCACACACACACACACACACACGCACTCACACACCCCCAATTGCAATTTGGGGATTGTTCCTTTACTCTTGTAAGCTCTTTTTGCTTTAGCTGTTCTCGTGCTCTCTGTGAATCACACATCTGGAACCACTGGCGAAGGTATGCTAAATGACTTGTTAAAAAAATAATTTAAAAAAATGTCAAAGAAAAAAGAAGAAGCCCCACCCTTCCAGACAAAGAAATAAATGGCAACAACAGCGAGCGGAGAGAAGTAAACCGCTCCATGCATGAGAACGGCTCTTGTAACTTGATACCAGTCCCAGTGCCCATAGTCCCCTTGCCACCCCCCCATCACCCCATTTCCTCTCTCTTACTCCCCCGTTCCTTCTTGCCAGACTCCTATCAAACATTCAGCTTAAGCAGCGGGGCGTTGAGGTGGGTAATCGGCTCCTCGCTGTGTCTCAAGATGAGCTTTGCTGAAAACCCTTAACTGAATAATCACGGTGTGCCCATTACAGCCGGACGGCAGTGAAACATTCATGAGACTCTCAGCGAGTTCAGTGTTTCTGCTCCTCGCGTCCTCGTGAACCGAGGCGTTCCGTTCGGGGCCGAGTCGACCTTTCACCCTCCGCAGGACAAACGCATTCAATTTGTCTTTTTCCTCCAGGATATTTTCCCTCGTGCCTCTTTTACAAGGACCCGAGTGCTCTCATCTTCGCTTTCGTGTTTGTTTTTTTGGACGATGTGTTAAATTCTATATGATGTCATCGTGAATTAAAGGTGATTGTAAATCTTCGCTTGCGAGTACCCTCAGAACGCGTTCCCCTCCTCCATTCTTAGACAAAGGAAGACGTTCGTACGGACGTGGTCAAGCCTCACAGCCCAGCCCGTTCACTCCTCTCGGCATCAACCGATCGACTTGTGACTCCGTCCCTGGGAGCTAAGGACTCAACACAATCCAGACCGTTTGCTGTCCTGGCTCCTCATTGGTGGACGAGCTCCCCACTGACATCAGGACAGCAGACAGTCTCTACATCTTCCACCACTTATGGTATTATTTATTGTATTACTTATGGTATTACTTATTGTATTACTTATGGTATTACTTATTTTATTACTTATGGTATTACTTATTTTATTACTTATGGTATTATTTATTGTATTACTTATGGTATTACTTATTGTATTACTTATGGTATTATTTATTTTATTACTTATTTTATTACTTATTTTATTACTTTTGGTATTACTTATGGTATTATTTATTTTATTACTTATTTTATTACTTATGGTATTACTTATTTTATTACTTATGGTATTATTTATTGTATTACTTATGGTATTACTTATTGTATTACTTATGGTATTACTTATTTTATTACTTATGGTATTACTTATTTTATTATTTATGGTATTACTTATGGTATTTTTGTAGTTTGGCTTTCTTGAATAAATGTTACTTTCTTGATTCTTGTTGTTCTGAGTTTGGACTCATGGTTGAATCCACTTGTCGTGCGTCACTTTGGATAAAGGCGTCCGCTAAATGACACGTGATGTAATAATGTCATGTCAGGAAGGAACACGTCCTCCCGCGTGACAGCGTTTGGCGTGAAGCGTCACAGAGCAGCTCGTCATGGTCACCGCTCAGGAAAACAAATCATCACCGAATGCATCCCTCCTGCGACCTTCCAGAAAACAGATCTGGGAAACATTTCTCCCACTGGCTCCCTGTGATTTAAGGCCTGTGGGCCGGGCCTCCTACGGCTTTATTTGTTTATAGTATGTTGACTGCTCTGCACATCTGTTGCAGCTTACGGAGGTTCAAAACATGGCCTCCGTACTGTGTCTTCAGTAACGGTCCACCGCTCGGCGTATATATCCGCTGGTGTTGTCGAGGAGTTCTGACGGCGCTGCGCATTTTCTGCTGAGCTCGCAAACGTGTTTTAACCAGATTTGAGTATTAAGTGCTTTCTGAAACGTGTGATGGAGCGTCTCACGAGTACATAGGCGACCGGATTAAATATCAAAAGAGAAGTGTGGCGCCTTTTGTAGTTTCTCACTACGAGTCCCTTCAGAGCTACCCTGCACTTTAAAGACACACATGCGGAGCGGTTGCCAAACATTCTGTCAACATGCACATTTCTTTTACTTTTCTGTTTTACAGTCAAAGATTATTCTGAATTAATTATTTAAATGCACACCTGCTTTTGATCTCAAATATTTAGCATTGACAAACTGAGATAAACACATCGATGCAACAACCTGTTTTCCGAGGACACGGGCCATTAAAATCAGATTCATAAAGCACCGCCAGCGTCCCGGGCATCGTTTAGACTCCAGCCGGGGTGTTGATCAGTCAGTTGATTGGTTTCTTAAAGCTGGAGTTGATAAAAGTGGAGAAACCAGTAACAGCATGCTATAATAAAACATATAAATATATCCCTAAGCGATGAGCACTCATTCCAGAAGTCTGCAAGTCTGCAAACACCCCCCCCCCCCCCCCCCCCACACACACACACACACACACACGCACACAAAACAAAATCATCATCATGAACATAAACAATGAACAAGGCTGTTGTGAGTACTCACAGCTGCAACGCCAGCAGCTTGTGGTGACGTGCAGTACGTCCAATGGGGAAGATCGACAGGGTTGGGAATGTAATCTTTCAAAGCACGTTTTGTAATATTTGTTGAGATTATTATTACATCCCGACAGCAATCAATAAATCAAATGCTCTAACAAAAAGAAGAGAATCAATACTGAATCTAAGTGAAATGATTGGACGTCCTATCAAGCTCTCAAGGTGAGATGAATATACTTTTTAGATCACATCCCCGGTCATCTTGTGCAATATTTAACACAATGTTTAAAGAAATATATAAAAGATACATTTCCTTATAATCGTCTTTTCTTCCAAAACATGGTGTGTGCTTACATAAGCTAGAACCAATTCATTTCAACCAATAATATCATGATATCCATCCATCAATTAACAGCGTGTGTCGCCTCGCTCCTCTGTAGCTCCGCCCACTTGCTCCCGGCCCAATGGGAAGGGTTTGGTAAAAGTCCTTCTTGGAGCTGTGCGCTGCTCAAATATTCTGTTGCACTGGGTTGTTAAGCACACGCAGTTCAAGTAACGATGAGCGACGGCATTTCTTTCTTGGTTAGAACTTGTCAAACGGTGCTGATGAAACAGTCTGTCTTCAATCTGACTAATATTTCACTTCTTGGATATGTTTGAGGCAAAAATGTCACTGATGGTCTGATGTCACTGATGTGGTAATGGAAGTTTTCAGCTGCTAATTGGACACCCCGAGGATCTCTGAGGCTTGGTGGACGAATCAGTAAGCTCCTTTAAATGATCCCCCTCACTAACTGGAGAGCTAATTAGATTACATTACATTACATGTCATTTAGCAGACGCTTTTATCCAAAGTGACTTCCAATAAGTGCATTTCAACCTAGAGTGTAAACCAAGAACAACAAGAACACAGGAAGCAACACTTCCTTAACTCAGTCGAACCACAAAAGCACCACAATAAGTGCCATCCCAGTGCCACTGAAAGATGAATATGTCACAGATTACACTACCGTTCAAAAGTTTGGGATCACTTAGAAATGACTTTATTTTTCAAAGAAAAGCACTGTTTTTTCAATAAAGATAACATTAAATTAATCATAAATACCCACTATACATTGTTAATGTGGTAAATGACTATTCTAGGTGGAAACGTCTGGTTTCTAATGAAATATCTCCAGAGGTGTATAGAGGCCCATTTCCATCAACTATCACTCCAGTGTTCTAATGGTACATTGTGTTTGCTAATCGCCTTAGAAGACTAATGTCTGATTAGAAAACCCTTGTGCAATTATGTTAGCACAGCTGAAAACAGTTATGCTGGTGATATAAGCTATACAACTGGCCTTCCTTTGAGCTTGAAGTTTGAAGAACAAAATTAATACTTCAAATATTAATCATTATTTCTAACCTTGTCAATGTCTTGACTATATTTTATATTCATTTGATCAATAAAAGTGTGATTTTTCATGGAAGACACGAAATTGTCTGTGTGATCCCAAACTTTTGAACGGTAGTGTATATTCTCTGTGTTTCTCTCAGTTTAGTTTGGCCCACAGAACTTACAGCCCTACGGATAAATGTAAGTTCAGTATCTCGTGAGAGACAGCAACTTTTTTTAGTTTCTCTGTTTCTAAATTGTGTGTCTTCAAAATGTTTTGCAGTTCTTCATTTCTGCCTGAGAGCAAGAGTCCTCCCCCCCCCCCCCCCCCAGGCAGCAAGCATCGAACAGGAAGTTGTAAAAACGGCGACTCTGCCAATGTGACAATCTTTTGTTGGCAGACGACTCCCCCGCCCCCTCTTCATAGTTAACAATTTACCTTCAAAGACTCATTGTTCTGTTTTGACGTCAGGAGAACGCAAAAAGCAACTGACCCTTTGCTAAGCCCCGCCCCCTTTGAGCCCACACTGTCACTAACTTAATGGCTACGGTTGTAAGAAAACAATAAAGGCACATTTCTGAGAGAAACGGATAAAAGATGTCAAAAAATAAAAATATCGGTAGAAGCTCAATACAAAGTGAACCACATCTGTTCCTGTTAAGCCGGTATCGGCATGATGAGCTAGCATACGCATGTCAGCTCCACAGATTGTTATTCATGAACGTAACACTTTAAAACGTATATCTCCCTTGTATGAAACCAAGACAAGCGTTTGTCCTGCACATTTTGAGGCGCTTTGAAAATAGGTGCCATAAATCCCACAAAGGGAGCCTGTGTTGAAGTGATTTCATGAGCGCAGGAGAGGGAGGCGAAGAAGTGAGGGGGGGGGGAGGAGTAGTGGGAGGGGATTTTGATTTCAAACTGCAGCATATGTTGACCGTTACCTCTCTGGGCTGAGCCATGAGGTCTCTGCCCCTTGAGAGAGAGAGAGGGAGAGAGAGAGAGCGGGAAAGCAGACAAAAGAAAGTGTAAAAGAGAGGAAGAGAGGAAGGGCTGTGTTGATGAAGTCACTTCTTCCCAAAAACACAACGTGTGTGGAGGGCGTGTCCCCGGTGTGGGTTTCTCTTCACGGTCTCAGGGTCCAAGCTGTGGACTGCATATGTCTGTGTCGGGACCTACAGGACCACCACATGGCCCTGCAGATGTCACACACACACACACTCACACACTCACACACACACTCACATACACACACTCACACACTCACACACTGACACACTCACTCACACACTCTCACACACACACACTCACACACTCACATACACACACACTCACTCACACACTCACACACACTCACACACTCACTCACACACTCACATACACACACACTCACTCACACACTCTCTCACATACTCACACTCACACACACACTCACACACACTCACACACTCACTCACACACTCACATACTCACACACACTCACACACACACACTCACATACTCACACACACACACACACACACACTCACACACACACTCACTCACACACTCACACTCACACACACACACACACACACACTCACACACACACACACACACACACACACACACACACATGCCCTCAGTGCTGAAACAGACACCTTTTGTCACTGACACTTACCCTTTGCCCTTTTCCTGCATCATATATTCACAGCTCTCTCTCTCTCTCTCTCTCTCTCTCTCTCTCTCTCTCTCGAAGGCTCATTCTCGTCTCAGTTCGCCTGTGCCCAAGTCTTGCGTGTGACGATAACTTTGGCCAGAAGATGGCACCACTCGACCGGAGCGCTGTCCACACCGACCGACCGGACATGTTCCTGGTGCAGCAATTAAAAAATTTCCTTTTTATTGCTGCACGCTGAATATCTTTTTGTGGCACTGAATGCATTTCACGTATTTTAAGAGAACACAGATGTTGGTGTGAGGCCGTGAAGGCCGCTATGACCGGAGTCCGGACAAAAGAGAAATGACTAAAGCAACCAGGGGGGGGGGGAATAAAATGCCGTCATGGATGACCTCATCCAATGAATCCTGAGACAAGTTGTTGCTGATGGAGGCTGATGGAGGCTGATGGAGGCTGAGCGGTGGTCATTTGCGAATATTTTATCATCACGGATTACTATAGTTTTTTTCACCTGGTTTTGGACAGCTGTCTTTTTGTCCTTGACCAGATCAAACACACCAGGGGCGGTTTGTTGGTGCGGCGCTCTGATAGCCTGCGTTTAATTAAAGCAGCGGGACGCCCAACAGCCCGGAGGCTGCGCTCCAGCGCGGCTTCAGGGAATTCCAGACTTGAGAGTGCAGTCGTGGGAGTGAAGGGGAAAGCAAATCTGACACATCCGGTGTGTCTGCGTCCACTGACCGCTGGAAAGGAACCGCTGCCCATAAGGAACGGCGTCCGCACTGCACGTCCGTCCTGCGCGATCACACCGCGCAGCCTCTGAGTTTCTGCAAACATGCATCATTTATGATACATATTGTATGCGAGGGCGATTTGAGTGCATTCAGGCGCTGAAGCTAATGATTATTTAAATTATCTATGAATGTGATGATCATTTTTTTCCCCAGATGTATTGTTGTGTTGATTCAGATTGTTTGTTTTTATTCAACCCGACAGTCGAGGACCCCACAGACAGTGAGTTTACATCCCCGTGACGAGGGAAGCGACGGCATCCTCACACGGGGTGAAACCTGGGATCGTTTCACGGAGACTGATTTAATTAATCGCTGATGTTATTTATCCAGCGTGAGACCTGTTCAGAGGGAGCTCTGTTTTGTCTGCAATCCAAAACTGATTCAATTTACAATCATAAAATATACAACGACTGACTGAATTTTGGAAATCTCAATCAAATAGTCGTCTTAATTGTTCTCTCAACAATTTAATTGACTTGTTTTTCAGCAACACTGCATTGTACACGCGTTCCTGTTATTGTGTCCGTCCCTTAATAACACGAGTGTGTGTGTGTGTGTGTGTGGGGGGGGGTGCGGGGTGCTGTCGGTTGAGTGACGAGCAAAGAGAGGAGAGACGAGGGCCGATGGCAGGTGTACAGACGACTCTTCGACGCCTAGATGACGCCCCCACCTGGATCTGACAGGTAGAGGCCTGGGGGCTCCAGGAGCCGCCCTCCTCCTCCTCCTCCTCCCACTCTGCTTCGCTTGCCCAGAGCCCCGAGGTTTTACCATGAATAATGAATCCTGAGTCCTCGTGGCGAGGTGCTCGCGCTGCTTGCATGCCAATCCAAGTCCTGTCACCGAGTGAACGTTCTTCTTTCCGAGAGGCCGTTCATTACACGCAGCGTGATGTTGTTGTTGGTGTTTTTTATTCAAAAGGAAGCTAATTTTCTCCAGGATATTTCTTTGTTGTTTATTTCAAGCTCAACTCCGCTTTGATATCAAATGTGCTTCCCTCCCAAAGCGAGGTGTGTGTTCGATGCACACGTCAACATCAAATATACCGTTAATATTATTGGCTTTTGCTCTTCGCCAACATTAAAAAACACATTTCATTTGTCGACACACATTTGAGTTGAAGACATCTCTGATTACATACAACACAACAAAATTAAGATTTTTAAAAATATCTGTTTTCCAGAGTAAAAGTCTACGTTCCTGAATACTTGAGGTTCTATAGAAACACATTGAGGAAGATCCGCAAGCTGGAACGGATTGGTCCATTCCAGCTTCTTCTGCTGACTGAGGAAAAAGCTTTATTGTTTTGGAAATACAGCGCCCCCCTGCTGTGCACCACTGTAAAGCAATCCGACCGACAGACGTGCGCCAACGCCAACCACACAGAGTTAGTTATTGGAAATGAGCGGCCACTTAAAACAAAATACTTGTGAAATACAAAAACATCTTTTCAGTGGAGAAAAACCCTCAAGGTCTGAGTTCAAAAGAGGCTTTTTCAGTATCTACGCGAACCACACACACACACACACACACACCTGTAGGTCCAATCAGTTTCCTGCTCCTCACAGGCAGCTTGTAATTTGAATGTGTGACATCGTGATAATCCATCGGCTTCAGATTGATACATTTCTGAGTTGGTTGTAATTTTCCTAAAACGACCTCATTCATTCCACCAATCATTATTTTCTCTTATGTCCCACGAATTGTGTTTAATTCAATAAAATAAATGTACATTGAGGCAACAAAGTATTCTGGTGGTTATTTTATTCCACATAAATAAATAATGAATACTCGAATTTGCTCATTTACGACCGTAACTTGGATACGGATGAACAATGCTCCTGTGTTATGGCGATGAAAGCACTCGGGTTACTATTTAGTTTGATACAACACGGCTCTGAGGACGCCGTTGGGCCATTTGGGAATGTGTCCCAACACTTATGTTCATTTCCCAGTACAAAGCTGAGCGGTATACGCCCCCCGGGGTTTCGGGTGATCTCTGACATCATCGTTTTTGTCTTCAGAGCCCGTTGATGAAGAACAAATCGTAGTTTAATGCTCGATTTAGCATGCTAGTGGTCCTCCAACACAGTAAGAATAGATAATCCAGTTATGTGTGGCAGCGTTTCCGATTGGCTCGGAAACAACGTTAATCTGACAGCAGCAGACATTTAGCCTGAGAAATATATAATTATATACAAACGTATAGTATGTTATAATAAAAAATATTCAACATGCTTTAAAACTATATTTTAACAGCAACACGTACATCATTTTTTTATGAGTATCATATATTTCATTATTGCGGCTCACTCAATAACACTGTTCTTTTGCCAGACTCATAGTTTATTATAATTCCCTTTCAGGGTTTTTAAACTGTTTAATGTAATCTAGTATTATCGGTCAAAGCTTTACAGATGAAGTATACTTTTAATACGAATGAAACATCTTGGACGATGAGTTCTTAACAGAAGTAACAAGTCTGATTTTTTTTTTTTCATCACCACAAAAGAAACCAGGCGGATATCATTTTCATCAGGTGCGCATTTAATGTATAACAACAGTACAAAGTGAGTCTTTTTTGCTTGCAAAATAGGAGTGTTTTTTATGTACAATATTTATACAATAATATATAGTTTACAAAAACATTACCGTTTAAATGTCTGACAGTTTTATTGCACAACACAATTTATAAATTATCATCAAACCACACATTGAGACAGATGAGTCCTCCGTCACATTTCAACACTTAACAGGAAATGCATTTATTATTTATATATATCGTCTTTCTCTTCTAGCTTAGCGTGGAGTCGAGGTCCTGTGGGAAGTACATTAACCCCACCGATACTGGGATGGCGAGCGCCGTGACACCGACGGGCGGCGCTCGTGACTTTAATGCGGAGCGATGAAGAAAAAAAAGCGCCTCGATCGCCGAGGGAAGCTCGTCTTGAAACACGGACCGTCGAAAGCAAAAAGGCCCGACGCGACGCCTCCGACTGGATTCTCCACCGTGAGGACGGTTTGAAAGTTTTAGATATGGCACTCTCAATTTAAACATTTGTGAATCGTATATATATGCAAGTGTCGATTCCAAAATACATGTATCGTTAATCATACAGCCGCCGTGTGGACAAAATAGTAGGAACACCGGCTGTTAATCCGACGTCAGATGCCTCCTCGAGGTGAGAAATCCTCCCCAGCTCGTTTCCCAAGCTTCATTTCCAGTTTACGTTTGAATTTTTTTGAAAGAAATCAATGAGGCGTTAAAGCCTTCATCTAACTTAATCTTCCCAGGAGCAGCAGGTGTTCCTAATATCTGGTACACTCGGTGCATTTCAAGTATCACGCGAAATGTGTAAACAATGACTGATGAGGCGGGAAAGGGGGAGGGGGGGGCTGTTTTTTTTTTGGCTAATCTAATCCACGATCAGATTTATAGCGTCATTACTCAAAGCTTTCTGCTACAGTTCAATTTGGCCTCCACTTATCTCTGAGTGGCTGAATAGTGGGCACTCTATAGATCATCACTGTACAAAAAAAAAAGGCCATATCTAAAATGGGATCTCTTCCGTACAATGACGTGTGTATTATTAATAGCCTTTGCAGGAGCATTTAACATGAATGAAACATGAGGCGTTATTACATTTGGCACCGAATCTTTTCTTTTGGTCTGAATAATATCGCCAGGCTCGTGGCTTCAAAGTGTAAAGGTGACGCCAAAACACTGTGGGTGCAGTCGTCGTTCAGAACATCTGCTTTAAACAAAAGAATAACTTTGGGCAGGGTGACTTCAAGTGTGGGCATGAAAACTAATGAGTCTCTAGTGTTCTCTTTTCTTTCTTTTTTTAAAGGCTTACAACGAGACAGAGTTCCACGTTTCGGCTCCAAATGGCGATGTCGCTCCGAGCCCCCGTGATATGTCAAAAAAGAGTGTCGAGTGGTTCTTCATTAAGTGCTGCTCCAGTCACGCCACGCGTTTAGGATAAAGACCAGCCGGAACCCGACGGGAAAAAAAGGATCGTCTCCGAATCGTCTCTGTGTCTCTCTCTCGTTTCACAAGTTGGGCTTTTTTTCCTTCTTCTTTTTTTTTTGCCTATTGGAGTTTCTTGAAGAAAAAAACCCCCAGAACGTGCTGTGTTGACGATCCGTGTGCCGTGGTGTGTGTATGTACATTAGTAAGCGTGTGTTTACGCACTGTGTGGGAATCTCTTTGTGGATGTATCGTCAGTCTGTTGATACAGTAGGTCCATTAAGTCTGCCGTGTCCCCGTGGACAGCTGTGCGTGTGCACATCGTGTGCGTGTGTGTTCACGTGGATGTGCGT